>NC_090734.1:2488867-2493867 GCF_036898095.1 Palaemon carinicauda | reverse complement strand
ATTCAATACGGGACTTACTCGACCACATAGTAATACGCCGCTGGACTGATTATTATTATTAATAGCTAAGCTACATCCATAGTCAGAAAAGAAGTATGCTATACGCTCAAGGACGGCAACAAGGAAAATAGCTCAGTGATGAAAGAAAGTAAGGAAACAAATTTTTTGTGCCTGTGTACCCTCAAATCAATCTCTTTGAGAAAGAGGGAGAGAGGCTTACCTTATTGCCTTATTTTTTTATTTGGGTTCCCCAGGTCCCTCAGTGTGAGGCACTCCGTATATCCACCAGAGAGTTGCTAATGCATCTTCCGGTGTATTTTGCATCTTCCAGTCTTGGATGGTCTGGGATGCATCTTAGGTATTTATCGAGCTTATTCTTAAACACATCTAAACTCACTCCTGATATGTTTCTTAGATGAGCAGGCAGCACATTAAATAGTTGCTGCATTATCGATGCTGGTGCCTAGTGGATTAATGTCCTGTGCGCCTTCCTTAGTTTTCCTGGTATATTTTTTGGCACTACCTCAGCTTGCTCTTTCTGATATTTTTAGCTCCATGATGTTTTTAGTAATTCCTTCTATTTGCTTCCATGCTTGTATTATCATGTAGCGTTCTCTTCTCCTTTCTAGACTGTATAGTTTTAAAATTTGCAGTCTTTCCCAGTAGTCAAGGTCCTTAACTTCTTCTATTCTAGCAGTATAGGACCTTTGTACGCTCTCTATTTGTGCAATATCATTTTGGTAGTGTGGGTACCATATCACATTGCAGTACTCGAGTGTACTACGTACATAAGTTTTGTAAAGCATAATCATGTGTTCAGCTTTTCTTGTTTTAAAGTGTCTGAATAACATCCCCATTTTTGCTTTACATTTAGACAACAGTGTTGCTATTTGGTCGTTGCATAACATATTCCTATTTAACATTACACCAAGGTCTTTAATTGCTTCCTTGTTTGTGATTGTCTCGTTATTAGGTCCCTTGTATGCATATACCATTCCTTCTCTGTTTCCATAATTCATTGATTCGAATTTATCGGAGTTAAATACCATCCTATTTATCTTCGCCCATTCATATATTTTGTTTAGATCTCTTTATAGTGAGTTCCTATCTTCATCACAAGTAATTTCTCTACTTATTCTTGTGTCATCGGCGAAACTTCTCACTATCGAGTTTTCAACATAGCAGTCTATGTCTGAGATCATAATAACAAACAGCATTGCAGCTAAAATCGTACCTTGTGGCACGCCAGATATTACCTGAGCTTCATCCGATTTCTCGTCATTTGCAACCACTATCTGTTTTCTGTTTTGCAGGAATTCTTTTACCAATTTTCCTATCTTTCCCACAATATTATGCTTTCTCATTTTTTTCTCTAATATATTGTGGTCTACCTTGTTAAAGGCTTTTGCAAAATCTAGATAGATCACATCTGTGTCTTTTTCACTTATCATATTTTTGTATATGTTTTCATAGTGTGCTATCAGTTGGGTTTGTGTACTTTTTCCAGGCACAAAACCGTGTTGACCTATATTATACAGATTATTTTTAACAAAATGGTCCATTATTTTCTTTTTTATTACCCTCTCATACACTTTCATAATATGTGATGTTAGACTAACAGGTCTATAATTACTTGCCTCTAGTCTTGATCCACTTTTGAAGATAGGAGTTATATAAGCTAATTTATGTTTAACATATATCTCGCTCATATCTACACTTTGTCTTAGCAGTATTGCAAGCGGCTTCGCAATAGTGTTACAGTTTTTTTTTAACAAAATCGCTGGAACTCCATCTGGTCCGGCTGCCGATCCATTTTTAATTTCGTTTATAGTCTTGAAAATATCTGCTTCATTAATATCTATATCCGTTAGATATTCAACATTTTCTTCTCTCATTTCTGTTTCATTATTCTCATTCGCAATTCTTGGCGTGAACTCACTCTTATATTTTTCTGCTTATATGTTGCATATTTCCTTTTTTTCATTCGTTAGCCCTCCTTCAATTCTTAGAGGGCCTATTTCTATTCTCCCTTTATTCATCTTTTTTGCATAAGAGTAAAGTACTTTGGGGTTTCTTTTTATATTTTGAAGTGTCCTTTCTTCTAAGTCCCTTTTTTCATTTTCTTTCGACTGTATAATCTTTTGTTCTGCATTTTCTATCTTACATTTTATTTCAATCATTTTCCACACATTTTTTTCTTTTGTAAGATTTTTCTTTCACTTTCTAATTTTCTGAAATAAGATCCTTCTGTCTCTTGGTATGCACGTCTTTTGTTTATTGTTTTTTATCGGTACATATTTTTCAACAATTTTCTCCAGTATTTTGTACAGTATGTCCGTATTTACCTGTATATTATCACTTACAAACACATTTTTCCATTCTTTATTCAGTTCTTCATTTATTTCTGACCATTTTATATTCTTACTGTAAAAATTATATTTTCCATATCCTTCCTAAAGTTCTGTGCTTTTATTAATTCTGCGATCACTTGCTTTGGAATGAACTATCAATTCTATGACATTGTGGTCTGAAATTCCCGTGTTATACACTATTATTTCTTTAACATAATTCACCTCATTCACAAATACTAGATCTAGGACATTTTCCTTTCTTGTTGGAATGTGGTTTATTTGTTGCATATTATGTTCTAATAGCATATCTTGAAGCTTTTCAAATTGCCTCTTATCTTCTGCGCTACTATTACTCTCTTTTTTATATGTATACATACAACCAATTTCTTCTATCCGTTCTTTCCAATCCACGAAAGGAAAGTTAAAATCTCCGGATAGGAGTATATTCCAGTCTTTATGGTTTCTACATATATCATCTATTTTTTCTATTATTATGTCAAACTCCTTAGTATTGGGGGGTCTGTAAACTACAATATTCACTAGTTTTTCAAATTCAAATTCTACTGCAATCAATTCACATTCTGTGTTGCTGTATTTTTCACAGACTTTTCCTTGATTTATGTCTCTTCCATATATTGCGGTTCCCCCTTGATTCCTATTTTTTCTGTCTGATCTATAAGTTTGGAAACCCTTTATCTGGTCATCACTGCCAGTCTCTTGAGAATACCATGTTTCACTTATACTTAATATATCTATTTTTTCAATTTGGGTTAGTTCTTCTAGGAACTCTATTTTCCTTTCAGAGTTACTCGTGACTAAACCCTGTGCATTCATCACTATTAGGGTTCGTGTTTCATCCCCATTATTTAATATTGGTAATAATATGGATTCTCCCATGCTTCCTTCCTGTTCTGATATGATGTTCTTTTCTTCATTTCTCGGAATTCTGCCATTAAAAAATCCAACTTTTCTATTATATTTGTTCTTTCGCCTTCATATCTATTTTTGTGTGTATACCTGCAATTATCCCCACATCTGCACCAACCCCTGGCATTATAGATGCATTCTTTGTAGTTGGGCTCTATTTGTGCAGATTTGGGTTGAAAGGCCTCATATCTTGGGGTTTTTGGTGCATAGTGCGGTATATACGCGGCCTGCTTTTTTGTTTTTTTTTTGTTTCATTTTTGCTTTCATTTTTCTTTTCAGTTTGCTGAGTTTTCTTACTCTTATTCATAGTTGCAGGATGCATATATCGACATTTTTTGTTGAAACTACATCCTTTTCTTTCTTTTAGGGTTTTGCATATTTTTGGATGGAGATCTCTGCATTCGTCTCCATATCCGTCTAAATATGCACATATACCATATATTTCATAATTATGGCATATCTTTGGATGCTTGTAGTAGCATCTTTTGCCAAATCTGCAATTCCCTCTTTTCAGCATATTACAGACTATATCTTTCTTTTCTTTTTTTTCTTGTTCTTGCTCTTCCCTAAAAGTATGTAGGTCCGGGTAGAGTCTCTTGGGTCTATTATTTGTTTCCGTCTGATAATTTATTTCTTCATAAGTATGTTGTTGGATGGCATCATAAGTAATATCAATGATTTCCTCTGCATCCTTACACATATCTTGTTCATTATTCTCTTCTTCTTCTTCTTCTTCTTCTTCTTCTTCTTCTTCTTCTTCTTCTTCTTCTTCTTCTTCTTCTTCAACTATTTGCAGATTTAGTCTCGTCTTAATTATATTTTCTATCCCGACTAAGCATGTTGAGCAGAATACCTTTGTGTCTCTATTTTTTATTTTTTGCTGTATTTCAGCACATGTATGGTGTGTTGGAACATGGCAGGCATTACATTTTCTAATCAGTTGTTGAGGATTATTAATGAAATACTATATCTTACATGTATTACACCATTTTGGCATTATTTTTCCCAATGCATCAATCAGCATATTCACCTATATTGGACTTGTTATTGTTCTTTGATGGAATGTGATGTTTGATGTAGACTTTCTTTAAAAGTCTCTTTATCACTTGGATCTTCTTTGGAATTTCTTCTATTATTTTGCTGATGTTTTCCACAGATTTGTTCCAGTTTATTGGATCATATTGTTTCAATATGTCTGCGAATATTTTTCCGTCACACTGGTTAGAGTTACTAGTGACCTCTGTTATCAGACGGTCGAGCTCCTGTTTCGCCAACTCATGGAATTTGCTTTTGCTGACTCCAGCGATGTCTCTCCACGAGTAGCCTGTGTTATACAATGCCATCTTGATCAGATTTTTATTAATTCACAAGATAACTATCCTAGGCCAAAGTTTTATCCCACTTTTCTGCCCTCAAACTAATCACCGACTATTCACGAAAACTTGTAGCTATATTTCACTCAAGAGCCTTTTGTTATCCGCATTAAATCAGGATATTTTTATGGACACATAAGTGTTCACTCACCGGCACACAAATACAACTCGAGAGAGGATAACGGTGGTAAAGAAGAAAAAGAAGAAGAAGAAGGAGAGAGAGAGAGAGAGAGAGAGAGAGAGAGAGAGAGAGAGAGAGAGAGAGAGAGAGAGAGAGAGAGAGAGAAAAGGGGGACTATCTAATAAATATATTGACCATGACAGATATGATATTATATATTTTATTTTG
>NC_090734.1:2462646-2488367 GCF_036898095.1 Palaemon carinicauda | reverse complement strand
TTGAATGTTTGAAATTTATGCTTCTCTGCGTGATAATACAACAGGTCAAGAAGGTGCGATTATTAGAAGTATCTCTCTGCTATTAAAATTAATCTTGGTTAACTAATAATCTTTTGAAAGTGCAACAAGTAACCAGCCTTTGCAATGTCTTTCTCTGCTTCTTCATATATATTTTACTGAATATTAATATATTTAATGTAGTTATTGTTATCATAATAATCCATTTATAAAGTGTTGCTTTGTAAAAAGTTTCAAAAAACACAAAACAAAACTAACAAGATAAAAACAAAATAGAAAAGTATTATTATTATTATTATAATTATTATTGTTATTATTATTATTATTATTATTATTATTATTATTATTATTATTATTATTATTATTACAAGCTAAGCTACAACCATAGTTGGAAAAGCAGGATACTATAAGCCAAAGGGCTACAACAAGAAAAAATATCCCAGTAAGCAAAGGAAATAAGGAACTTTGTTAGAATTAACGTACAGTTAAATTAAAATGTTTTAACAAACAAGAGTGTAAATATAAATGTCAATTACAATCTTCCTTTGACTTTAAAACTTTAAAACTTCAGAAAGTTTAGAAACTTTAAACTTTCTGAAAACTGACAATAACACGGTACCGTTCTTTTTCGAAAGAAAAAGAGAAGAAAGCGCTAAACTTTCCTTCTCTCTTTTTTTTCGAAGCCGAGAAACAAGTTGCTTCGAAACCAATTTCTAATGGCTTTTAAATCAAACATATTTGTCCGGATTTTCAGACCTTTCTTCAGGTTATCGTAAAGTTTAGCAGGCATTTTATGAACAAAGTTTGATTTTAAAAGATTTTACGACGTTATCTCTCTCTCTCTCTCTCTCTCTCTCTCTCTCTCTCTCTCTCTCTCTCTCTCTCTCTCTCTCTCTCTCTCTCTCTCTCTCAGAAATCTAGGGAATGATAAACTTCTTTAATCTATACGAAACGTTAAATATCGTCTGCAAATGGAATTATTTTATATCATTTAATATTTCCCTTTGCTTTCATATAATTCACATTATTTATTCCTAACGATCATTTCTCAGACTATCAGTTTGAAGATATTCTCTCTAGGTATCAGATTTCATACAGATTTCCTTCATTTTAATTGCAACGTAAATTTTGCACTAATTCTTAGGCGAAATTCCTTAGACATTATGCAAGGTTTTCAGAATTTATTTAAATAGTCGTACGCGAAAATGTTAGATGGTATAATAGTGAGCTATTAAAGGCAAAAAGACACAGACGTAAAATGGAAGGTAGATGGAAAAGAGCCAAATCCTCACAAGCCAGAAATCTATATAATAAGGCCAGAAATGACTATAATATCCTGTTAGAAAAAACAAAAAGAAAATTCTACAACGGCGAATGTAAAAAAACCAATAATATGAAGGACCTTCACAAAAACCTAGATGATTTGATGGGATTAAAGAAAAAATATGTCTTGCCGGACAATGTTTGTGCAGAGAGATTTGCTATATTCTTCAATGAAAAAAATTGATAAAATCTATAGAGGTTTCCCCCAAAATCACTTGGAAGGACAGTCAGTTATGCCAGTGAAGGAGGGAAGGAAGTTAATAAAATTTAAGGAAATAAATATGTGCGACTTGTTAAAGGTTATGAGAGAGATGAAGAATACATATTGTGGAAACGACCCTTTCCTAAACAGTTCAATAAGTGAAGCTCCAAACAAGCAAGTTGTATATAATATTTACATGAACATAATTAACCTATGTATATCACAATCCTGTTTTCCTAGCTGTGAAAAAAACTGAGTTGGTCAAACCAATTTACAAAGGAAAAGGTGATGTAAATGAGTTAAATTCATATAGACCCATTTCAAATTTATCCTACATGTCGAAGCTTATTGAAAAAGTCATAAGTGAGCAACTATGGGCGCATATTGATGAGTTAGAGGTATTCCCGGAAAATCAATCGGCCTACAGAGCTAATCATTCTACAGAAACTACCTTATGCTCAATAATGAATGATATGATAGGTCTTCTTGATGAGGGAAAGTGTGGAATTTTGATTATGTTAGATCTTAGTGCTGCTTTTGACACTGTTGTGCACGAGTACTTACTTGACGACTTAAAGTCTATTGGAGTGACTGAGGAAGCACTTGAATTTTTGCTAAGTTACTTAATGAATAGGAAGACTATTGTAGCAGTTTCTGGAAACCGATCCAGTGAGAGAATTCTTACGAAGGGTGTACCACAGGGTAGTGTTCTGGGCCCTATCTTGTTTAACATATATACTATCGAGCTATCACACATCCTGAAAAAACAAAAAGTGGGCTTTAAACTATATGCAGATGATACTAAGTTTTACCTTTCAATTTCAACAACACAAGATACAGAGAAGAAAATTGATGAGATAATGACTGAAATAAAAACATGGATGCAGAGGAAAAATCTCAAATTAAATGATGATAAAACAGAATGTATGTTTTTTGGCACAAAGGTGGCTTTGAAGAATTACCAGTTAATTCAAAGTATAAAAATTGGTGATGCTGATGTTGGGATTGTGCCTGTTGTGAAACATTTGGGTGTACTGATAGATTGTAATTTGTCAATGGGGTACCAAATTGTGAACACAGTGAAAGTGAGTAACTATCACCTGAGAAACATAGCATTTATTAGAAAATATTTAACAGAGGGCAGTACAAAAATTTTAGTGATGCGTCACGTAATATCAAGGCTTGATTATTGCAATTTTCTGTACTATAAATTGCCCAATACACTACTAAGAAAGCTTCAAAATGTGCAAAACCGGGCGGCAAGACTGATAAAAGGCATTAAACTTCGGGAGAGAATAACTACTGCATTGATCGATCTACATTGGTTACCTGTTAAGGCTAGAATTGAATTTAAGATTTGCTTGTTGACCCACAAAGCACTTACAAGTGATAAGCCTAAATATCTTCATGATTGCTTGGTCCCCTATCCTGAAGCTACCAGCGCCGCTGTAAGAGTTAGACATGCCGATGACCCACATAGACTATTAAAAATTAGTGTGAATCATGCAATAGGAGGAAGAACGTTCAGTTATGCTGCACCGAGACTCTTCAACGACCTTCCACTCGATGTCAAGAATAGCACAAATGTGGCAGCCTTCAAGAAAAACCTGAAGACTTATCTTTTTAGAAAGTGTTATAAAAGTGAGCTGAAAACTATTAAGCCTGAATACAAATGATAGCGAAATAACTGATAAGATACAGAGCAAAATATTAACTGGAATGAAATTATTTTATCACACACCAAGGCCTGCCTGAACAGACTTTTAGTGTCTGACGGAGGGCGAGAAATAAACCCATAAAGCAACAAATACCATCGACCATTATGTGTTGATTCGCAGTCTATCTATTTTATTGGAATTGAAATCCACTAATAGTGACCTACATTACTTTTCTACTGTAATAAACATTTTTTTTTTTACGTTCCGGAGGATGATGATTAATAATTTCGAATTATTTGACAGGAATAAATGTATTTTTTTCAGTATGAATCATGAATTAACTTTTTATGGTAATGAGCATTACGCTCCCTTTAAAGAAAATGTTTTTAACAAAACTGGGAAGTATTTCGATCAAGGAGGTTGTTTCTGACGCAAAGATTTGGATGAAACAAGTGTGGAGCAGACAGATGATTGGTAAATTATTTCCTGCTTGATAGGGGTATTTATACTCAGGAAGAACGTGCCTCTTCTCCTTTTCCAAACCTGTGCAAATAAGTAATATCTCTCTTCTGGGGTTACCACTTTCAGTGAGAAAAAGACATATTAAAAAATACAAATTATATATATATATATATATATATATATATATATATATATATATATATATATATAAATATATATATATATATATATATATATATATATATATATATATATATATATATATATATATATATATATATATATATATATGTATATGTATATGTATATGTATATGTATATATATATATATATATATATATATATATATATATATATATATATATATATATACATATATATATATATATATATATATATATATATATATATATATATATATATATATATATATATATATATCGTGACAGCGCCGAGTAAGGGTATGAACTCAAAGGCAGATTGGAAAAGACTGAGTTATATTGTTGTGGAACATTCTCCTTATATACAAAACCTCAAGGCAACAGGACATGACAAGTTCACAAGACAGACAATATCACATAGGAAAAACCAGACAGGAATTTTCATGTTCGTTTTAGTGCGAGGGAGGAGCGAAGATACAAGCATAATATATACAAAAGGAATTATGTACAATTGTGTGAAACACGGTTGGTACATGGCTCCCCCCCTAAAAATGACATACTGTACATGTTAAATAGGGCACCCTGATCTAGAGAGGCGAACTGTAGGCGGGTCATCTGGCAGAAGATAAGCAGGTTTTAGACGATCAATGGAGACCCAGTCTTCTTTGCCCCGAATGTTTAGGAGGAATGCTTTCGGACTGCGTCGGATCACAAGGAAAGGGCCCGTGTAAGGGGGCGTTAGTGGTGGCTTGCTGGTGTCGTTGCGCAGGAAGACGTGAGTTGCAGTGTGCAAGTCCGTTGGTATGTGATGCTTCGCTGGGGGCTTGAAAGTCTGGCGGCACGGAGTAAATTTTCCCACGACATGACGTATGCGCTGGTGATCGTCGGAGGAGGTTGTAGAAGGAAAAAACTCGGCAGGGACGACCAACGGGTCGCCATACACCATTTCGGCTGCCGAGACGTCGAGGGCATCTTTAGGAGTGGTCCTTAGTCCAAGAAGGACCCAGGGAAGCTGAGTAAACCAGTTGCAATCCTTGCAGCGGGACATCAAAGCTGCTTTGAGGGTGCGATGAAAACGTTCAATCATTCCATTGGCAGCAGGGTTGTAGGCCGTTGTCTGATGTAGGGTGATGCCCAGGAGAATCGCTAATGACGTCCATAATTGAGAGGTGAAAGTGGTTCCCCTGTCAGAAGTAATATGCTCAGGGATACCGAATCTTGAAATCCATCCAGAGAGTAAGGCAGATGTACATGAGGCGGACGTTGCAGTTTCCATGGGAATGGCTTCAGGCCAACGAGTGGAGCGGTCGATGACGGTAAACAGGTAACGATGTGCTTGTGATGTGGGTAGGGGGCCTACAACGTCGACGTGAATGTGTGCGAAACGACGCTGAGGTTGAGGAAAGGTGCCCACTCCTGAATCCGTGTGTCGATGTACTTTGGAAGTTTGGCAAGAAGTACAGGCACGGACCCAATCCTTAGCATCCTTAGAAATGCCGTGCCAAATGAACTTTGCCTTCAGCAGCTGTGCAGTAGAACGGCACGAGGGATGTGAAAGGCCGTGGATGAAATCAAACACCTGTCGGCGCATGGGAGCAGGAATCCAAGGTCGCGGTCTACCAGTACTGACGTCACAGAGGAGGGTGGTGTTGGAGTCTTCGAGGGGAAAATCCTCCCAACGGAGGGACGTGCAGGATGTCCTACAAGCTTGATACTCTGGATCCTGTCGTTGGGCTTCAGCAAGGGCGTTGTAATCCAATCCCAGTTGAACGGCAGCCAACGTGCTTCTTGACAGGGCATCGGCAACGGGATTCATTTTCCCAGGGACGTATTGGAGGGTGCAATTGTATTCAGCCACGGCGGAGAGATGTCGGCGTTGACGGGCGGACCAGGCGTCAGACTGTCGAGTGAAGGCGTGCACCAGAGGCATGTGGTCTGTGCGAATGACGAAGGGCGTACCTTCTAAGAAATGGCGAAAGTGACGGACAGCCAGGTGCACCGCCAGCAATTCTCGATCGAAGGTAGAATAACCCGATTCTGCCTTGGACAGTTTTCTGCTGAAGAAGGCCAATGGGCGGGGCGAGCCTTTGACCACTTGTTCGAGTACTCCACCAATAGCGACGTCGCTGGCATCGGTGGAGAGAGGGAGAGGGGCGTGTGGGATAGGAAAAGTGAGAGCCGCAGCAGTTGATCGGGCCTTCTTTGCATTGCAGAAGGCTGCTTCTTGAAGGGGACCCTACTTCAAGTCCTTTGGCTTGCCCTTGAGGGAGGCGTAGAGGGGAGCAAGAGTGGCGGCAATGGCTGGCAGAAAACGGTGATAATAGTTGATCATGCCCAAGAATTCTTGCAGAGCTTTGACGGTCGAGGGCGTGGGGAAATTCTGAACAGCTGCTACCTTCTCAGGGAGGGGATGGACTCCTTCAGGAGTGATACGGTGCCTTAAGAACGACACTTCGTTGGCGCCAAAGGTACACTTGTCGTACCGGACTACAAGGCCGTTTTGTTGCAGGCGGTCGAGCACGATGCGCAGGGGGCGGAGGTGTTCCTCTTTTGAGGAGGAGAACACAAGTATGTCGTCCACATAACATACACAGAAAGGGAGGTCCCCTAAGATGCCATCCATGAGACGTTGAAACGTTGCCCCAGCATTACGAAGGCCAAAACAAGAGTAATTGAAGGTGTATGTGCCAAACGGAGTGGTGATGGCGGTCTTGGGGATGTCTTCTGGGTTCATAGGCACCTGATAATACCCCTTCAGGAGGTCGAGCGTAGAGAAAACCTTCGCTTTGTGCAGGTAGGAGGTTACATCGGCAATGTTTGGGAGGGGGTAGTGATCCGGTTCTGTTTGCATGTTCAGGCGCCTGTAATCCCCGCACGGACGGAGGGAGCCGTCTTTCTTCAGAACGATGTGTAAGGGTGACGACCATGGGCTGGAGGCCTTTTGGCAAAGGCCCATTTTCTCCATTTCGGCGAACGTCTGTTTGGCGGCTGCCAATCGTTCCGGTGCTAGACGTCTGAATTTTGCGAAGACTGGGGGTCCCGTCGTCTTGATATGGTGATAAGTACCGTGCTTGGCAGGAACCGTGGGCGTTTGGCGAAGTTCTGGACGGAAAACTTCCGGGTACGACGTGAGGAGGTGGGCGTAGGCATCCGTGGGTGCGCTGATGTGGAGAGCGAGGTTAGAGGGGGCGGGTTGAAGAGGTGTCGACAAGTACGAGTCTGCGTTGACCAATCGTCGGTGGGCGACATCGACCAGAAGGTGGAAATGAGAGAGGAGATCCGCACCGAGGATTGGCATTGTGACGTCAGCAACGAGAAACTTCCAATTGAATTTATCGTTTCCGAACGATAATGTGAGGCTCTCGTAACCGTAGGTGGGTATCGCAGATCCGTTGGCAGCTACCAAGCGGACGTCGGCAGATGTAGACAGACTACGTTGTGCCTTGAAGAGTTTCCTTGGCAAAAGAGAACGACAAGCACCCGTGTCTACCTAAAATCGCACGCCCGTTCTTGCATCCTGTAAAAAGAAAAGATTAGAAACATGGGAGGCCACCGCCACGAGCGATGGCCTACTTACACGTTTTTTGGCCAAAGACAATCTTTGGCACATTTCTTCGCGGTTGCCCCGAATCTGAAGTGGTAGTAGCAAAACTGCGGCGGATGGGAGGTAGTAAGTGGCTGTAGAAGTCGTTCGTTGGGGCGCGAGCGATTGGTGGGTGGCGGGCGGCTTTGTCGCCGCTTCGGCACGTCACGGGGTAGGCGTGTATGTCCTACGGCTTTCATGTCAGCTTCGGTAGACGTTGAATAGGCATCCTCGTCGTCAGGGGTGGAGGCGTTGATAGAGGCCTTGAAGTGGCTGTCCATAAGGGCGTCAGCTTTGGTCATCAAGTCCTTTATGGGTAAACTATCGACATCGTGTATGGCAGCGCGCACAGGTTCAGGTAAACGGCGTATCCAAAGGGCACGGAGTAGGTTTACCTCACGAGGAGAGCTGTCTGCAGCAGGTTGAAGGCGAGCGATACTGGTCATTTCCCTGAGGGCAAGCGAAGCCCTTTGGTCCCCCAACGGTTGTTGCGAGAGCTGAAAAAGCTTTGCTATACGGGCGGCTGGCGACGGCGAGTACTGCTGCAGAAGGTATGATTTGAGGGCGTCATACGCTATTGGGATGTCTCCTTGTTCACAAAGCCAGTCGGATATTTCTGGGAAGGTGTCCTCGGGTATCGCCGCGAGAACATAATCCGCTTTGGTGGTTGAGCGAGTCACGCCCCTGATACGAAAGTGGACTTCAGCGCGTTGAAACCAAGCGAACGCTTCTCCGCTGGCGAACGGTGAAAGTTTCAATGGGGCGGCTGCAGTGCCAACTGCCGGAGTAGAGTCAGCCTCCGTCATAGTAACAACGATGGAGGGGCGAGGGAGGTGGGGGTGGAAGGCAGTGGGAGCGAGTCGACTTCCGGGGTCACCAATGTGACAGCGCCGAGTAAGGGTATGAACTCAAAGGCAGATTGGAAAAGACTGAGTTATATTGTTGTGGAACATTCTCCTTATATACAAAACCTCAAGGCAACAGGACATGACAAGTTCACAAGACAGACAATATCACATAGGAAAAACCAGACAGGAATTTTCATGTTCGTTTTAGTGCGAGGGAGGAGCGAAGATACGAGCATAATATATACAAAAGGAATTATGTACAATTGTGTGAAACACGGTTGGTACAATATATTTATATGTATATATAACTAATAAGATTTTTGCTTCTGGCAAGCTTAAGTTTAAGGATGAAGAGGACGGCAAGAAGATTTCGGATCATCTTACATATTTATTCTACACCAACGTTCCGGGAATCCATTCCCATCATCAGGGCTACATAAAACATGAAATTATATTTACATTAGAAATTAATGATAATTTTTTGCTTTAAATTGCTTTGGTATAAAAAAAGAAAATATTAAAAACTCGGTTAAAAGAATAAAAATAAAGAGACCTAGACGGTATATAGAAATATGTGGCTAACTGAGATCCTTTACAATTATGATAATAAAAACACTTGATCAAAATAGAATGTTAAAGAAAAAATATATATACATATATGTAAATGAATGGTCGAGCTTACAGTCAAGAAATGTGGCTCAAAACTATAAGAATATTTGAGGAAATTCTTGAAGAAAATGCTTTAACTACGAACAAAACAAAATAGATCAACAAGGGATGATAGGTAATAGCAGTCAGGCAATATGTAATTGTGTGGAGGTGGTTTGATTATTTAAGGAAGGAGACAGTTTCTTGATGCAAAGAGATTCCAAGAGAAGGAGCGAAAGGCAATCGGATGTTTGGGAAAGAATTTCGAAATGGTTGTATTGGATATGGGTTTTACATGAGTTTGAGTAAATTCTTATTGAGGAAAATTCTTGGGATTTTAATATGGAACAAGTGCGATGATTGATGCGGACCTTCAGTAACCGTCGGGTAGACCGGATATAGTTTCCCAAATTACATTTTGGACAAGTATACTTGTAAACATTGAAGGACCGCATCAACTCTGGGAGGGTGTCTGTGAACCTGAAAAGTTTGCCAATATATAAAGGGTTTTTAATATAAACTTAAAATTGACACATGGATACAGAGTGCTGAGGGCTGTGTTGAGCTCGTTTCTGAAAAGAGCATTTTTACATATGACAAAGATACATATACTAGTTTTTGGGGAACTTCAGGACATTTGTATTTAGGCTAAAAAATGTCATTAAGAAATTTATTAACAATTTTGTCATAGAGGTGTGAAGGATAACAATTGTATGTAAAATAGGTTTTTAAAGATGAAATTTCTTTATGGAAGTTATATTTTCTGGTGCCCAGACTCGGGACAAGCTGTAATATATTTTTGGTGCTCAGACCCTTGAGATCGAGAGAGACTGTTTAAAATATTGGTGATAAAAGGGTTGTGTTTTCATTAAAGGTTTGAACAGTATAGTGTTGATAGGATTCTGTGCATTGTTAGGATATATTTTTGGGAGAGGTATAAATTTTTTGTAAAGTACAATATGGAACAGTTTAATATCCAAGGATTGATGAACCCAAAATATTCAGGAATTGTCAGGAGCTAATGTAACTTAAGCTCAGTGGCTCTCTATTTTAATGGCATGTGGTGGCCATTCGACGAGTGAAATTATTAAATCCCAAATCAAGTGTCTAACTTTAGAAGCGTTAATAAACTCGGGCAGGGTGTCGTAAAAAGTATTGTAGCAGCTTGTGAACTGTTGGAACTTTTTGGAACCCTCTTGTGAGCTAAAATGCGTAGGTGTATCAGTTACTTTTTTGTAAATTTTGTTTAGCATTTATTCATTAAAGTGTTAACTATTCTAATTAATTATCAAGATTAACTGTCGTCTTAAACGTGTGAGCTGGCTCACTTGATACCATATCAAAAGGTGCAAAAGTATGTGTTTCCCTCTTGCAACAAGCATTTAATGTTTGAAAATCTACAGTTCTTCTTGGGTGCCATCTTTTTTACCAACAACCATCATACAAGAACACCAATCTGTAACCTCCCAGTGGGGACTGGCTGCAATATATCTGCTTGTACATCCTCATTAATTTGATGTTTTACCTCATTTTCCCAATGCTTAGGAATAGGGATGGGTGTAGGGCAAACATATGGTACAGTATTCGGTAACAAATGTATATGATGTGGTTTGCCACTCATAACAGGAAAAGGTCTCTTACATTTAATATGGTTCTAGAAAAATGTTCTAACAAAAATTGCTTTATTGAACCCCGGATTCATTAGGAGGGTTTGGCAACTCATTAGGTCTCACAATATAAGGGATTTAATTTGAATACTCATGACATTCGATAAAAACTCTCCTCGTAATTGGAGAAATCAGGGTTTACCAATCCCAGAGAAATGCAAGCATTCAATGAATGAAATAATTTACTAGTTCCCATAACAAAAACATATTTTCAATGGTTGACTTGACCTCACACTCAATATTAACATGACAACTACCCAATACTTTCATCAAATCACCAGCTGTATTTTGCAGCTTTATTCAGTTTATTTAAATCGATACCCAAACTTCTAGCATGCCATAAACTTGCAATAAATACTTCTGCCTCTGTGTCAGCAACTACCTGAAGCACACCTGATCTATTATTTTCAATAAATAATACCTGTACATAACATCGGTTGTGTGCATGATGCTGCTCCTACATGCAACATACCACTACTTATATTGTCAGTTGCCTTTTCATTAACATTAATCGAAGATTTCGGATTACCATTACATGAAATATCGGTGCTTTGACAAGCAAAAATATTGTGTTATGCTACGTTGCCAACAGTTGTAGTGTCTGGTGCATTTGTGCCAGATGTATCATGATCTTACTTCCGCATGAATTGGAGAAATGACTGGGCATACCACAAGAAAAATATCTTGCGCTACTTGCTGAACAATTCTGGCATCCTTTTAAATGTTTTCTATTACAAAATTCAAATTTTTCTTTGAACTTATAACCCTGTTTAACAATATCACCTGTCTGTTTTCTGCAGTATAATTCGTTTTGACTACAGCAACACTCTCAGGGGGGACAGGTGGTGTAGTTGCTCAGGTTTCCGAAGTCGTACCTGCCCCATACACGTCGCTGTCTCCCCTCAACTGTGACCTAATTTTCGAAATTTTGCAATATAGCTTGTTTCAACTTCATGTTACGGAAACCACCCAGTAATTCATGTAATAAAATAAAATTACTCAAGTCCCTGTCGCAACTAGGGCACTGAAACCCACAATCAATTGGTTCTTGCTGACAATAATGTATGTATTCTTTTGCAGATCCACTTGCGCCTTGCTTTCTGTTATAGAATTAACCCATAGGACGGCTTAGTTCACTGTCTCCGTTGTTATCGTCAGGATAGCCTCAAATGCTTCTTTCATCTCAATAGTAACCCATGGGTGCGGAGGGAACTGTGCATCGATAGATCGTCATGGCTCGTCCTTGCAATTCGGCCTGATGTTCAACACCACCTCGCCACGTGGTATTCTACTAACTTTGATCCAATCTTCTCTGACATAACACATGTGCACTTCTCTGGTGCAATGGGTTTATTATACCTTTCTCTTAGAGCCCCTGCATTGCTAATATTTGACAATAAGGCTCTTCCAACTGCTTCTCCAATTACACTAAAGCCAGCGGCTGTCCTTCTAGGAGTACCACATCGAAGTCGACCTTCTCTCGATGCCCTTGTGGTGGTCCCAGTAGACGGCCTTCCAAATCTGCTCATTCTGTAGTAGGTTAGGCAGCAATCACTGCGCAATGTAGGAGATAAATACTAACTATTTCGTCTGGAAGCTTTATTGTGTCTGAAGGTGGGAAAGCCTCTTTTATGGCTACAAACAGACTAACAGATTATGTGGTTTTTCAGTGCCACAGCAACGTGGCAGAGTGATACATAAAGCTGTTTTTGCTTGAATAACATATTACAGTGCCTTAATTAAAAAAAAAAAAACTTTCGGACATATCGAAATACGTGAACCTAATAAAAAAAGCATCATGGCCAAATAAATGCCTCTTATAAGGAGAAGAAATAGAATCCAAATCAATAAACTTTCCAGAATGAATATCATATGACAAAAAATTCCTTCTTGTTGTTTAAGTCTCCTAAGAATCTCTTAAATGCTCCTTGAGCGAAGAAAAATTGTTTGGTAATTTCAGTGGTGTCAGGTGTATGAGGACAGAGGCGACTATGTAAGGAATAGGCCTGACTAACTAGTGTATGGCAGGCAAAGAGAAAATGAGCCATGCTCAGAGAGAAGGATCCAATTTACTATTGCCAGGCCTGTCAAAAGACCCAATAACTCTCTAGCGGTAGTATTTCATTGGGTGGCTGGTGTCTTGTGCAGCCTACTACATCAATATATATATATATATATATATATATATATATATATATATATATATATATATATATATATATATATATATATAGGTATGTATGTATGTATGTATGTATGTATGCGTGTATATATATATATATATATATATATATATATATATATATATATATATATATATATATATATATGTGTGTGTGTGTATATAGGTATATACGCACAGATATATATATATATATATATATATATATATATATATATATATATATATATATATATATATATATATCGGCTGAGTCGAAGATATGTCCCTTTTGTAGAGTAAAGAATACACTCACTGGAGTGGACTTCATAGACTGGTCAAACTCTGAACAGGGATTATTTACCCCCCCCCCCCTCTCTCTCTCTCTCTCTCTCTCTCTCTCTCTCTCTCTCTCTCTCTCTCTCTCCCTCTCTCTCTCTCTCTCTCTCTGAAACGAAGTACAATTTACTTGAATGGAAAATCTGTTCATTTGCTTAACTTTATTTCATTATTGAATATGGAAATTCTTTAATGGGAAGAAATGAGAGCATTAAAGATTTAAGTTTTCTGTTTCGATATACGCAAGCTGAAGTTCAGCGAAAACACGCAGCATCTGAAAGGGAAAGGATTTGTTAATTTTCGGCATTTAACATACTATTCGTATTCATGAAAAAGGGTAAGAAAGAGACCCCCATACAGATAATGAGACATAGATGCTTGTGGATTAGATTAACCAGTATTCAACGTAATCTTTGTACAACAGAGAGAGAGAGAGAGAGAGAGAGAGAGAGAGAGAGAGAGAGAGAGAGAGAGAGAGAGAGATAAACCGATTTGGAGCCCTAGATAATTAATACATAGGAAACTCAGCATTACTGTGTTATTTAGGACTATAATTGGTTATTGGTGAGATCCCTTAATTTTACAAAATATGCAATAGGTATTTAAAATCTTAGTAATCGTAAACAAGTAGGTACTTGCATAAATAGTACATATTTCTACGCAATATTCTGCTTATTTAATTAGTCTGATTTTAAGAATTCCAGTATTTCACCAGGTAATCCATTTATATTTTTATGTTAAGTATCTGACAATGTAGCAGACTTATGATTTAAGGTGATCTCGACACGAACTATAAGTAAGGGTATTTGAATTCTTTTAAAATTAAACACTTAAGAACCGTTTTATTCTTGGTGGTAAAAGATCTTACTACCTTATTTATAGGCATATTTTATTGGCTTGCATATCACCCCAATGATCTACCTCACCCCAACCACCCATCTCCCTCTTCCATTGTTCAGTTCTCGTCATGACCGAACTTTAAACGCCCACTTGATTACTTGTTCAATAAGCATATCAAAATATAGAAAACAGAATATAGAATTAAGAAACTGAAGCCGATACCCTACAGTTGGAACGAAGCCCTCCTTCCATATAAAATCTGGATGAACTTCATGTAAAGCGAGGAGTGGATTGGAGGCTGGAAGGTAGACTCTTCTCGATAGAAGGGGACCAATAGGTCTTCAGGCATGATGAACTAAAGGGGTCTATTCTTGGGGAGCAGAAAGGTTGCATTGATGAAAGAGAGTAGGACCTCAGGCATCCGTCCTCCCCTTTGCTCATGTGTTTCTGTCTTTGCTTGATGGGAGATTGTAATTTCCTTTCGGTTGAAAATTCAAGTCTGTTTAGGACAAAAGAGATAACTACTTCACATGAACGTTCTAGATAGCGAGGGCCAAACAGTGGCGTTACACACGTCATTATTCCCTAGTATGCATCTGCATGTCTTCTCCACGTTTTTTATGTTTGTGGATATGAATAAGAAAGCTTCAGTCTATTGATACTCCGAGAGTCAATTGTTTTGTGTGTGTGTGTGTATTCATGATTGCATAAGTATATTGATAACCCTGCCTTTTCTAGCCAACTATATAATTTATTCTCGGCCACCTAATGGCAAGTATTCCTCTTGAATGGCAGAAACAAGGGACATTGAAACTCCCTTAAAAAAAAAAATGTCTTATATACAGAAGGTCAACACCCAAGCCCTATCTCCATCAAGCTAGGGAGGGCCAGGCAATGGCTGCTCAGCAGGTGGACCTAGAGGCTTTCCCAAACCCCCATCCTCATCTCACAAGGATAGTAAGGTTACAGACACAACAAGAAATTATTGAACTTGATCGGTCTCGAATCTTCGAATCTAACGTACATGTGCAATGCTTGTGTGAGTGCGTGTGTGTGGATATGTATTAGTTTCTCTCATTTTCCACTTCAGAATCTTTTAAACATCTTTGTAGTATAAAAAAAAAAGAATTGTAACGTTTGAAATATAAATAAGTTAATTGACAGTAAATTTAGGGAAAACATTTTGTGGGTTTGGATTTTAACAATGTAATCCTTCATTATCTTGATAAAACCATATACTGAAATAGTTGTTGTAATAGAATAAATGTGTGTGTGAGAGTATGGATAAGATATGTAAATAATTTTCTTCTTGATATATATGTATATATATATATATATATATATATATATATATATATATATATATATATATATATATCATATATATATTTATATTTATATATATATATATATATATATATATATATATATATATATATATATATATATATATATAGTAGAGTAAAGATTGATTTATAAAAAATAGAAAAATTATGATTAAAACGTTTCCATTTATCATAAGAACGAAATATAATGTATCTATTCGTTTTTAATAGCAGCTATGGAATAGAAAACAAATGCTCAAAAACGGGAAAAAAAATCTGCCAATTCGAAATAGATTACATTTTATTTAAACATTTCTTGTAAAGTTTTATGGGTCAAACGTCATAGAATAGTTCCGTCCATCATGGAAAAGAAACGTAAGATATGTGATTCTATTCGCTAAAAAGGATATGCAAAATCAAAGTATAGAAACGTTCCAATACGGAAATCGAATTAAAGTAAACACTTGTAAAGCTTTCTGCAAAACTCCAAAGAGCGAAACAGGTGCTAAAACGTATATGTATACAAGTGTTTTAATTTCTGCTCTGAATTAACGGATACTGTTTTATCTTCAAAGGTTCTCACTGTGTTATGGGTGTAGGAATACTACCATCGTACGTCTTATTTGTCATGGAAAGCAACTAAAAGGACAGCGGCTGCCTAGAAATCTTAGTAACGTCTCTACCTGGTGATTGCTAGAATGGAGTTCGAGGTCCACCTTCAGTGTCTACAACTTCGCCATCCTTGTGAGCTAAGGAAGGGGGGGGGGTGTCCTATAGGTCTAACTGCTGAGTCATCAGTAACCATTACGTGGCTCTCCCTGGTCCTATCTTAGGTGGAGACGGGGCTTGTGCACTGGTCATATGTATATATGGTCAGTCTTTAGTCTAGGGCATATTCCTGCTGGGTAGGGCATTTTCAGTGTCCCTTGCCTCAGCCCTTTATGAGTTGCCTTCAAACCTTTAAAAATCTATCAATAAATGTTGAAACTACTGTCTTATTATTATTATTATTATTATTACTATTATTATTATTATTATTATTATTAATATTTTTATTATTATTATTATTATTATCATAATTATTATTATTATTATTATTATTATTATTTATTTTTTTAAGCATAGACCGATATCAATGAAAATATACTTAGGAGTTTACAATTATATCTTCATGCAATATGAAAATCTCAGAGCTCTACACAATTTAAATGGAATTATTAAAATGTCTTAATATAAACTATGGAAGGAAGATGTGAATGTTCTCTGTGATTAATGAGGCCATTAATTCATAAACAACTGCAGCCGAGGACATTTCAAGAATGGATTATTAGGTAGGTTGTTACTCAAGATTCTACTTTCAAAAATTCCATGTATAAATTTCCAAGTACTGGATATAATGGGTTTCTCATGGCCATACCAAAAGCTTGTGCATATAATTTCCTATAAAATTCAGATTTGCAATCTTTCATACAGAGTTTGATTAATTCTGTTAAGATAATCTTGGAAAAAAATTGGTTTTGTTATATCGACAACATAATGTCAAAAAATTTCACTTATGGAGCTGGAGGATAATTGTACCTTACCTTTTTTGAACTGTCGTATACACAGGTGTAACAATAGACTGAAGTTTAGTGCACATAGACCCCCCAACTAATATCTCAGCATATTATTATTATTATTATTATTATTATTATTATTATTATTATTATTATTATTATTATTATTATTATTATTATCATTTTTATTATTATTATTATTATTATTATTATTATTATTACTAGCTAAGTTGAAACCTTAGATGGAAAAGCTATGCTATGTTCAATGGCTCCAACAGGAAAAAAATAGCACAGTGATGGAAGGAAATATGGAAATAGATAAATAATATAAGAATTAAAATAAAATATTTCAAAACCATTAACAACACTAAAAAAATTATTTCATTAATAACCTATAAAAAGACTTACATTAGCCTCTTCAACATAAAAACATTTGCTGCAAGTATTATTGAGCCACATGATGTAGGAGGACTGACTATTAGAATTAACTGCATGCCTAGTATTACGGACAGAATGGAACTGTCCGGGAAGATATGAATGTAAAGTATGGTCAGAATTATAAAATATCTTATGCCATATGCGCAAATGAACTAATTGAACGACGGTGCCAGAGATTATTATCAAGATCAGGAATAAAAAATTTAATAGACCGTAAGTTCCTCTCCAACAAATTAAGATGAGAATCAGCAGGTGAAGACCAGACAGCAGAACAATACTCGAAACAAGGTAGAATGAAAAAAAATTAAGACTTCTTCAAAATAGATTTATCCCCAGAAATCTTGAAAGACTCTCAATTATTTGTGCAATTGAGGACGACACAGTCATAATGTGTTTCTCAAAAGTAAATTTGTTGTTGAGAATCACACCTAAAATTTTAAAAGGGTCTTACAAAGTTAAAAATATTATCAATGTTGAGATCCCGAGGTTTAGGAGCCACTGTCCTTGACCTACTTACAATCATACTTTGAGTTTTGTTAGGATTTAACTTCATACTCCATTATTTGTACCATGCATTAATTTTAGCTAGATCTCTATTAAGGGATTCGGCAACCCCAGATCTCCATTCAGAAGATGCAATTGATGCAAAGAAAGTAGCGTAATCTGCATATGCAACATGCTTGTTTTCTAGGCCAAACCACATGTCATGTGTATATAGTATGAAAAGTAATGTGACAATAACACTACCCTGAGGAACACCTCCTGTCACATTTATATACTCACTATGGTGCCCATCAACAACAGCTCTTTACTATCTATTACTTATAAATTTAATAATGATGCTAGGAAATGACCCACCCACTCCCAATTGTTTGAGTTTCAAAGCAAGGGCCTCATGATTAACACGGTCAAAGGCAGCACTAAAATCAAGGCTAGTTATACGAACTTCCTGACCACTATCTAAGGATTTCTCTACAGCATTGGCGACTGTAAGATGGTCATCACATGCTTCAAAGCTTTTATGAAAACCAAATCGCAAACTAGGGAACAGATGATTGCCTTCAGCTAATCTATTAAGACGTTTTGCCTAAAGACTTTCAAAAACCTTACATAATATGGGAGTTATAGAAATTGATTTCCTCACTATGAGTAGGGTTTAGTTTTAGCTTTAGGTGACTCATTGAGTTAATCGATGGCATATTGTACTTAATCAATTTATTACTCTTTGTGAGCCATCAGTGTTAGTACCTTTATTGTTGTAATAAATATTGTGAAATTTTTGCCCTTGTGTCTTTCTGGTTTTCCTCGCTCCTACTGATTTGTGTTTTGGTCACTGGATTTGAGAATAAGATAAAAGAACCCGTTATGGCTTTCTCCTAGAGGGAGTTCGTAACATATTTTGGCGACCGTGACAGGATCCAGGACAAACTCAATCGGTGCTCTGGGTGAGATTTTTCAGTATTTATTTTTGTTGTGCTTCACCACCTTCCTTCTTTTCCTTTTCATTATGTCTGATGTAGAGTTTAACCCTGCCGAATTTTTGGCTTCTGAGAATTGTATTAGGTATTTGAGTGCTTTGACTAAAGAAAATTTGATAGCTTGTGCTAGGTCGTTAGGCATTTCTTTGACAAATAGGGAATTGAAAATGTACAGATATAATTTGGTAAAGAATAGGCTGTGTGAACTTAAACAAACTGCTGATGAGTTAACTAGTGAAAGCATGAGTGTGTCTGATGTAGAAGGGGCTCCAGGATTGAGTCTTTTTCAGGATCCGTCTCAATGTGGACTGATTTTTGAAGGGTATGGCAGTCTGCCTGATGGTAAAAGTCAGACTGAGGGGGTTCCTCGTACTGATAATGTGTCTCTAGCTGTTCCTACTCGTTCGGTCAAACGAGAAAATAAGCCACTAGTTAAGGATTTCCAGAACATGTTGGAACTAAAGAAGTTAGAGTTCGAGGAGTTTGAGAGAATCAGAGCACATGAGAGAACGATGCTTAGCATGCAGTTAGAGCTGGCCAAGATCCAGCAAGGTAAGAAGTGTGAGAGTACCCGCATCCATGAAGATATTGGGGAAAAGTTTAGTTTTGGGGATGCTCTAAAACTTGTACCTTGTTTTACTGAGGAGAATGTGCCTGAATTCTTTAAGGCTTTCGAAAGGGTTGCTTCTAGGTTGTCTTGGCCTAGGGAGGTCTGGACAGTGTTGATTCAATGTCGCTTACTGGGCAAGGCTCAGAAGGTTTATAGTGCCATAGAGGAGCAAGTATCTCGGGATTATGAGAAAGTGAAAGCTTTGATATTAAAAGCTTATGATTTGGTTCCCGAGGCCTACAGGCAGAGGTTTAGGAATTTTAACAAAACCCCGAACATGACTTATGTGGAGTTTGCTCGTGTAAAGCAGGAGCATTTTGATGATTGGCTCAAGAGTCGCCAAGTAACTACTTTGGTGGCCTTGAAAGAGTTGATATTGATTGAAGATTTTAAAAAATCGTGTGCTAAAGATTTAAGAGTTCATTTAGAAGACTTGAAAGTGACTTCTTTTCCCAGAATTGCTCAGTTGAGTGATGAATATATATTGACCCATAAGGTTGGTACTGAAAACGTCAGGGGTAATTTCCCTGTGGTCAAGGGTAACTGGGAGAGTAAAAAGAGAGTGTTTGTTAACCAAAATAATTCTAATTTCCAGGCTTACTCTAACTCTAAAGCAAATTCCAATTTTCAGGTCAAAAATCAACCAAACAGTAATCCCTGTGGTAATTTTGTAGATAGGAATTTTGCAAAAACTAATAATGCTCATCCTAGTCGTACTATAACAAGTGGTGTGGGAAGTAGAACCTGTTACTGGTGTAATAAGACAGGACATATCCAAGCTAATTGTTTTGCTCGTCAGAGGTATTTACAGAGGCAGACTACTTCTCCTATTGCTGTGGTGAATAATGTTAAGGCTTCTCAACAATCTGTAGAGAATGAAGAAAATGGTAACAAAGGTAATAAATAGAATGATTCCCCCATGTGACTGTCATTTAATAAGTATATTTGGCCAGGTAAGCTGAGATTTGAGAAGGAAGTTATAAATATAAAATTTTTGAGGGATGCAGGTGCTGCTCGATCTTTATTGTTAAGAAGTAGGTTACCTCTTAACGTGAAGATCGCTAACTATATTATTTTAAGTGGTTTTCCGGACACTGTTGTGTCGGCTCCTGTGGTTGAAGGAGAGATTGACATATTGGGTGTCGTAAAGAATATTAATCTGGCCATTGTTGATAAACTACCTATACCTGGGATAGATGGTATCCTAGGAAATGACTTGTGTAATGTGGAGGGACAAGAATTGTTTCCCATTTTAACTTTAAATAAATTACCCATTGCTGTAACTACTCGCTCCCAGAGGAAAGGGCGTAACCTCTTGATGGACGGAGAGGATTTACATTTAGACCCTGTTCAAGTAGATGTAGCAGTAGGAAGGCTCGAGTCTGTAGGAAGTAGTGGTAGTAGTAAGGTAGTTAGAGCATGGAATAGGGCTGATTTTATAGAAGCTCAGCATGATGAATTTGATGTGGAAATAACTGAGGGGGATGATATTTCTAAGCCATGTTTTGTATCGGAGAGAGGATTATTGTGTAGATTAAGCCGTTCTGCTCTTATAGAATCCTCAGAGTATCATAAGCAGATTTTGGTACCTAAACAATTCAGAGACGAATTGCTGCAGTTAGCTCATGAGGATCCTTTCTCGGGACACTTTGGGGTAACAAAAACTTTTAAGAGATTAACCAAGCTTTTTTGGTGGCCTAATATGAGAAGGTGTATTAAGCAGTTCTTGCGAACTTGTGTAACGTGCCAGGTCATGGGTAAACCTAATCAGGTATTGCGAAAAGCTCCATTAAAACCCATCCCTGTAATTGGTGAACCATTTTCTGAGATTGTCATTGATGTTGTTGGTCCTTTACCTAGAACTCAATCGGGATATATGTATTTATTAACTGTGATGGATAGGGCTTCTCGGTTCCCAGAGGCTTTCCCTCTTAGGAAAGTAACGTCAAAAGCTGTCTGGGAAAAGTTAGTAGAATATTTTTGTCGTTATGGGTTACCTTGTACCATTCAATCAGATTGTGGTACTAACTTTACTTCCAAGTACTTTAAGGACAGGTGTGCTGAACTGGCCATTCAGCACATCACCAGTGTCCCATACCATCCTGAAAGTCAAGGGGTTGTGGAAAGGTTCCACCAAACCTTAAAAAGTATAATTGGCAAGTACTGTTATGAAAGGGAGAGTAGTTGGGATAAGGAACTACCTTATGCGTTATTTGCAATAAGAACTCACCCAAATAAATCGACTGGTGTTTCTCCTTTCAGATTGGTGTATGGTCATGAGGTTCGAGGTCTTTTAGAAGTGTTATTTGAAGTGTTGATTGGGGGACGAAAACAAATTCAAAATCAAAATATATTTTTATCTAATTTGAAAAATAAATTGAGTGGTGCCTGGAAGTTTGCCAAAGGTAATCTGGAAGCTTCCCAGGCTAGTATGAAAGCATTCCATGATCGTAAGGCAGTTAGTCGTTCTTTCGAATCTGGAGATCTGGTTCTGGTTTTAGATATGGACCCTGATAGTTTTCTGAAACCCAGACTTAAAGGTCCATGGGAGGTAATAAGAAAGGTGTCTGACTTTAACTACGAATTAGATTCTCCAGGTTCTACTAGGAAGAGTAGAATTTTTCACATTAATAGGTTAAAGAAATATGAAGGTAGAAATCTAAGTCCATTAAATATTGTTTATGAAATGCCATGTCCTCTAGCTACTGTATTTTATGATAATGTTGATGACCATGTACCTGTAGAGAATACTAAGGTTGAGATTTTTAATAAGGCAAATGTTTTGTTGGAACATCTGGATGAAGTCCAGAAGAAAGATTTGTTATGTTTGATAACGGCTTTAACAGAAGTGTTTAGAGAGGCTCCTGGGCTTACTTCATGGCTTGAACATGATGTTGAGGTTGGTGATGCTCTTCCAGTAAAGCAGGCTCCTTACCGCCTGAACCCAGAAAAAGCCAAAGTAGTCGAGAAGGAGGTACAGTATATGCTGGACCACAATCTTATTCAACCCAGTTCAAGTCCTTGGAGTTCTCCTATTGTTCTGGTAAGGAAACCTGATGGTAATTATAGAATGTGTGTTGACTACCGTAGGGTTAATCAGGTAACAAAGAGTGACAGTTTCCCTCTTCCCCGGATTAACGATTTAATAGACCGAATAGGTAATGCCAAATTTGTAACGAAATTAGACTTATTGAAGGGTTATTGGCAGGTGCCATTGTCTCACAGGGCCCGTGAGATTTCGGCATTTGTCACCCCCAATGGGTTATATGAGTGTAAGGTGATGCCTTTTGGTTTGAAAAATGCAGCCTGTACGTTCCAGCGCCTTATGAATAGGGTGATATGCGGGCTGGAGGGTACCGAAATATATATTGACGACTTGGTGGTATATAGTCAGGACTGGAAAACCCATGTTGAAAGGTTAAGAAAACTGTTTCAGGTTTTACGAAAGGCTAGTTTGGTTGTAAACATCCATAAGTGTGAGTTTGGTAAGGCTGTAGTGACGTATCTGGGTCATGAGGTTGGTTTGGGGAAGGTTGCTCCTAAACATGCTAATATTGAGGCTATAGCCAACCTTCCTCAGCCACGTAATGTCCGTGATGTCCGCAAAGTTCTTGGCATGTTAGGGTATTACAGGAGGTTCCTGAAGAATTTTGCTGACATCGCCCAGCCTTTAACTAATCTATTGAAAAAGAACACTAAGTTTTTGTGGAGTACAGAATGTGAAAAAGCATTTTCTAATTTGAAATCGGTATTAGTCTCGGAACTAATTCTTAGCTCTCCCAATTTTAATAAACCTTTTATTTTGGCGGTGGATGCCAGTGACGTGGGTGTTGGAGGAGTTCTGTTTCAGAGAGATGATGAGGGGGAAATGCACCCTGTATCTTATTTCAGTAAAAAGTTACTCCCGGCTGAAAGAAAGTATTCCACCATAGAGAAGGAAGCTTTAGCTCTGGTGAAGAGCGTAACCCATTTTTCTATTTACTTATCTAGTTCTCTCCAGGTTGAAGTGTTGACGGACCATAACCCGTTGGTATTTATAAATAAGATGAAGGGAGCGAATCAAAGAATTCTGCGATGGGCACTTCTCCTTCAGGAATATAACCTGGTCTTTCAGCATATAAAAGGAGTGGACAACAAGATCCCCGATGCACTTTCTAGGATGTGAAGTGTGGGCTGCTGTGCCGTTCCTGATTTTTTTTATTTTCTTTTCAGATGATGTATAGGCTATTAATGTATTCTAAGGTTGTTTTTGTTTATTTTAGTGCAATCCCGGAGTTCCCTATTTTTTTTTTTTGGGGGGGAGGGGTGGCCAGTTAGGTTAAGTAGTCTTAGTCTAAGCGTTTTGGTTGGTCATGTTTACTTTCTTATTTTCGTATTAAGGTTAAAAAAAAAATATATTTTTCCTGTTTAGTCAAATTATTTTTTTTTTTCGTTGAAGGAGGAAGGTGTCAGGCAGTAACGTAATTTTAAAGTAAAATCTGGTTGTTTTGCCTTTTTGCACTGATGGCTTCCATTTTTATTTTGTTTACAATTTTGTAAAGCTAAATTAAGTATTTTGTTGTTGGTTTTACATTAGTACATATAGTTTGGTTAAATGTAGTGTTTAATTTGCTTTGGTTTAAATGGAGTATTTAATTTGCTTTGGTTGAAAAAGCTTAAGTTTTGTGGCGCCATCTATTGAGTGCATTTTGAAGTGCGGCCTTCCTCAGTAGTTTTACTTCCTTGGCAAATTTTTAACTAATTTATTTTTCTTTGTGGTGACTGGGAGTGTTGTAAGGAGAGGTGACTTGTGACTCTCCTAAAGTATTCTTGGGAGTCGAGTTCAAGGCCGTTGAAGACTCTGGAGCTGCTGATCTGCCTATTGTGGATTATATATACAATTTGTCATTGAGCTGCTTCTTAATGTGGAAGGCAGTTTACCTGTGAAGCTACGTGTGAGAACAAGACTTGCAACTGTGGTTCAAGTGATCTACTGCTTAACCTGGACATTGGGAGTTTGGTGTAGAGCAGGGCTCGAGAGCCTTTTTCATCTTTGATGGATATATCTACTGTATCAGCACCAGAGTGGTCTTGTTGGAGCAAGTAGGGAGGCTTCTCTCAGGTAAGAGGAACATCCCCTGTATTTTGTCGAGCCGTAGACTGAAAGTGCATATCCACCAACGGTTGTGAAGGGCTGTTCTACTGATGAGTGACTACTTGTGACCACATTTTTGAGCAGCAAATGTACTCATCTATATCAGTACCGGTCTGTGTCATAGGACCGATATATTTGTGCATTTAACTATTGTCAAAGCTGTTGAAGGTTTAATATGAGAGTGTTGTAAGATTATGTACTTTAATATTAAGGTTTAGATTATTGTGATATATGTAGGATTATTGTTTCTTTTTGTATGTTCTTCCACTTCTTTCCTTTCTGTTTAGTAATAGGTTAGCGTGGTGGGTAATGGCTTTTGGGTACCTTAACATTAAAGATTTGATTTCCTCACTATGAGTAGGGTTTAGTTTTAGCTTTAGGTGACTCATTGAGTTAATCGATGGCATATTGTACTTAATCAATTTATTACTTTTTGTGGGCCATCAGTGTTAGTACCTTTATTGTTGTAATGAATATTGTGAAATTTTGGCCCTTGTGTCTTTCTGGTTTTCCTCGCTCCTACTGATTTGTGTTTTGGTCACTGGATTTGAGAATAAGATAAAAGAACCCGTTACGGCTTGCTCATAGAGGGAGTTCGTGAAAGTATACATAATCGCTTTGACAGTATATATTGTTATGTTTTTATAAATACTAATATGTATATAATTGTATATTCATACTGATAGGGTTATATGTGCATAAATGTATATTCATGTTAATCATGTGTAAAAAAACCAATATGTAAGTCTGTATCTATGTATATGTATTGACCTGTATTTACTGTAGGTATGTATGTTTCTGTATATGTATATCTGTATGTGTATGCGTATGTATATGTCAATGTATATATTTATTAATATTTATGTGAATTTATATGTATAGACATGTATTTATATATACATATTGTTTTGCTTATGTTTTTTATGGATAAGGCTACTCTCATTAATATATAGATATTGTATTAGAAGCCTAAACAAATTTACCAGTCACGTGCCGTTTCTGGCACGTGGCTAAAGTGGGTTTGAACTTTTGCCAGCAAACATCTGATAACAGCACAGGTAGCTGGTTTGGGAGTATTTTATTGTTCTATGAATATCTCTATGTATGCTCGCACGTTTACTGTACCATATTAAATGTAAAGAAATCTTGTCCAATAAATCAGCCTTCTGAAGAAGTATCACGAAACTGGTTAGGACTTAATCTTATATTTCCTACTTCCATATTTCTTATAGTTCTTTTGCATCTGAATATCACGTTTCCCTGCGATTTT
>NC_090734.1:2416797-2462146 GCF_036898095.1 Palaemon carinicauda | reverse complement strand
TATATGTATATATATATGTATATATGTATATATATACATATATATATATATATATGTATATATATACATATATACATATATATATACATATATATACATTATATATATATATATATATATATATACATATATATACATACATATATATACATATATATATATACATACATACATATATATATATATATATATATATACATATATATATACATACATATATATATACATACATACATACATACATACATACATACATACATACATACATACATACATACATACATACATATATATATATATATATATATATATATATATATATATATATACATACATACATACATACATACATACATACATACATACATATATATATATATATGTATATTATTATTGGAAAAGCAGGATGCTATAAGGCCAGGGGCTCCAACAGGGAAAATAGCTCAGTGAGTAAAGGAAAAAAAGGAAAATAAAATATTTTGATAATATCAACAACATTAATATAGATATTTCCTAAATAAACTATAAAAACTTTAAAAAAAACAAGAGAAAGAGAAATTAGATAGATTAGCGTGCCCAAGTGTACCCTCGAGCAAGAGAACTCTAACCCAAGACATTGGAAGACTATGGTACAGAGGCTTTGGCACTACCCAAGATTAGAGAACACTGGTTTGATTCTGGAGTGCCCTTCTTCTAGAAGAGCTGCTTACCATAACTAAGGAGTCTCTTCTACCCTTTCCAAGAGGGAAGTAGCCACTGAACAATGACTCTGCAATAATTAACTCCCCGGGGAAAGAAGAATTGTTTGGTAATCTCAGTATTGTCAGGTGTATGAGGAGAGAGGAAAATATGTAAAGAATATGCCAGACTATTCGGTGTCTGTGTTGGTAAAGGGAAAGTGAACCGTAACCAGATATAAAGATCCAATGTAGTACTGTCCGGCCAATCAAAGGACCCCATAACTCTCTAGCGGTAGTATATCAACGGGTGGCTGGTGCCCTGGCCAACCTACTACTTAGAGTCAGGATTCAATCAGAATAGAATCTAAACATGACGTGTTCCCGTTTTGTTAATTTCCATAAGAAAATAAAAGCATGTTGAAGCAAAATAGAGTAAAAAGTATAGGAAAGTGGAGTGTTACATAAGGAAATCCCTTGATTGGGGTATAAGCTGAAATTTGAACATTCTACAATGGTAGTTAGGAAAACTCTTCAAAACAATTCACCAAATTTATTATAAACATTTCAGAAAAATAAAAATGCTATAAATTGTCTATTCCGATTGCTTGAAGGTGGTTATATCTAGGGGTAATTTCCAAACTACTTTCAGCTTTTCCAATCTCACCTGTATAAACAACAAAAAGGAATATATCAAAATATAATAAAAGAAAGGAAATTATATAAATTCAATTTGAACAAAGTATATGAATGAATCGTAAATTGCATATATGATCTATATAAACCTAATAAGCCATTACCGATAATGTTGGAAGTGCTCGCCAATGTAAGAAACAGGGAATTTATCCTCGGACTAAGCCACTTCAATTAAACATATGGATAAATGATATCCTGGAAGATGAAATACATTCCGACATCAAACACTGTCCTGAAGCTATAAATATAAGCAATATAATTTTGTATAATGTATTCACTATAACATTCACCCTTCGAATTAAATCTAATATAAAGTCTTACCAATAATATAAATAAGAAAGATGAACGCAGGATTATAACCCAGGACGACCTAGCTTCACCAACTATACCTAAGCGTAAGTATTGTACAAGTATCAAAATTAGTTTAATAGTACACAATATATATATCTATTAGAGAGGAAGGAATTTATTTTATATTGGTGCTTTGAAGGCTTAAGGCAACGGATAATGATTACCATAAAACATTACGAAACTCCTAACAATGCTTGGTTCTCACCTTTATCCATGCAAGCTATGAGACGAGTCGAATGCCCTCGAAGTTTAGAGTTTCACGCCGAAGGAAGCTCAGAGTCCAAATCAAGGGAAGTTAGTTTATGTTGAATAACTTCGTCAATGCGGAAACATTTGAATCTCTCAACCCAAACATGGTACGGTAAAATAGCAGCACAGCACAAATTCAATGATAAAAATATTGTAGCACGAATCTAGCAGCTCAAATCTTCGTGCCCAAATACTGCCAGTGAAGATATGGACGGTATGGTTTGCTAGGCCAGACTGTCTTGGGTATATCCATGAACCTCCCAAGTAAAAAGAAAATGGCGTGATTAGAAGGCTTGTTAGCTAATTACTTAGCTCGTAGTAAGCAAGAAGGACTTAGATGGTACCAAGCATATAAATGTAATTTAACTAGTTATTTTAATAGTTTAAGAGAAAAGTCCTCCTTACTTCAATAAATACATATATACATATACTAATAAACAAAGGTAAGAAACTTTAGTTTCCGTTTAGTCCACGGAAGAGGATGAAGATTTTTCAAAGGTAAAAAATCTTCATCGCTGTAAATGAACATATGAAATTAGAGCAACATTTTTCTTGTTCTTTCCTCACTTATCGTAGCAGCTTTTCTTTTAGGCCGCGAGGAAATTTTCTTTCTAACAGCACCAGGAACATTCTTAGTATCAGTAATACAAACTATATCATCAGTAGTATTACTCTCAAGGAAAGGAATTATTTGACTTACATGTAATTTAGTAATCTTTTTAGTTTTCCCTTTCAGTACAGTTACTTGGGTCACCTCTCCCAAATCATTACTTACAACTTCGCGAACTAATCCTAGGGGATTATTACTCCTCTTAGTATGTTCCTCCTTCACAAGAACTACATCTCCTGGCTTTATCAATGCATGAGAAACCGGACGATACCTGTCCTTTCGGTCAATAGCTTGATATAATAAATTACCTAAAAACTCATTATGATAAATATTATCAAGATTTTCTTTAACCTTGCACAACCCCTGGTAACTCCTCTCTATGTCTCTAGAATCAAAATCTGGATCTTGTGGAATGCTCTGCAATTCAGGAATCAAATTTAAAGAAGACAACTCATACCCTCTGATCAAATGTTCAGGGGTGATTGGTTCAGGAAGAGAATCTTTACTATCATTTCTAACAACTTCCTTAAAAGCTATGGGACGTCTATTAGCGAGATGGATCACATTACATACTAAAAATCCAAAATCCGAATAGGATAAAATGTTATTCTTTATTGCTCCAAAAATTAACCTTTTTACCATTTTAACGCACACCTCAACCATAGATCCCAACTGACTAGCACCTTTGGAATATTGTTGAAAGGAAAGAGGGGCAACATTATTTTCTTCAAAATAAAGCAGAGTTTCTGGATCCCTGATAAATGAGGTAATAATATTAGCTCCAGCTACAAGCTGCGATCCCTGATCACTAATGCACAACTGAGGGATCCCATACTCCAAGCAATGCATCTGAAAAGCTCTTAAAAATTCACTTGCATTGAAACTTTTAACTATCTTCATATTAATTGCTCTAGACCACATACAAGTCAAACATAATAACCATACTTTATGTGTCCCACCACTAACTTTAACTGAAAATGGACCAAAATAATCTATAAATATATTGGCAAAAGGTACATTAGGTGGATTACAACGGAAATCTCTATAGGAATTCTGATTAAGTTTAATGCTACGACTATTGAACCGACGGCAATGAATACACTGCTTCAAAGCTTTCTTAACAGTAGAAAAATGTTTTGGTAAGAAATAATTTCTTCTTAATTCGGCCAATACGGCATAACTACCAGAATGAAGTAATTTATCATGAGCATTCATTATAATAAGTCTTGTGAGATAACTATCATTAGGCAGTAGAATGGGAAACTTGTCATCTTTGTTTAAATACCACTTCTTAAATTTACTTCTTACTCTAAGCAAACCTTGCTCATCAAAAAATATGTTAAACTTTGTCACAATAGAAGGAATGTCTTTAATAGGCACATTAACTTGACTGAAATATTCAAAAACTTCAGAAAAATATTTCTTCTGCTCAAAAGATATCAATAAATTAATGGCTTGAGCGAAGTAGGGAGTACTAGAATCGTCATTATCACACTTCAACCCTGCTCTAACTTTCCATTTCTGGACACACATCAAAACTCTCCGATATACTAGCACTAGTCTCCTAAAAGTGGAAAACTTGTTAATATCAATGAGAGGCTCCGCACTGGACAAAAGCACAGAAAGACCATGGGAACAATTGCTCTCTTCACCAATTTCAAATACTGGTATTGTGACTGTTAGCTCTGGAATATTGGCTTCATCCAAACTAGGTCCTGAAAAATAATTTGAATTCATAAGCTGATTATACGACACACATCTTATCACCAAATCTGCAGGATTTGCCTTACCAGAAACAAATTTAAAAGTAACAGGGAACATTTCACACTTCTCTGAATATTATGAATCCTGTTGCGAACAAATGTTGTGTGTTTATTCATTTTATCTAGTTTAGATGAAGATGCATTAAGCCAATGTAAAGCACAAATAGAATCTGTATATAAAGTCATATTCACAATCTGTAGAGGCTTCATGCAATGTGACCCAGATAAGTCATTGAAAATTTCCATAGCACATTCTACTCCTAAACTTATTGCATCTAACTCAAGGGCTGGTATCGACTTGCCATCTAGCTGTTTATTAACTAGCCTATTCTTGGCATGAACGAAGCTAAGCTTATTAGTTTCATTATGAAGCAGATAAAGGACACATCCATATATATCACGACTGGCATCAGTAAACACTACAATACTATATTTACCATTACGAGGACCAACAAATCTAGAAATACGTAAAGGTGCTGCTCTGTTACACTGCTTTGAAATATTTTGCCATTCCTTCTGCAACTCCTGAGATAGTATCTGATCCCATCCAAGTTTCTTTCGACACTGTAATTTATGCATAAATAATCTACACCTGTTGAATAATGGCATATTAAATCCAAAGATATCGAACTGGGAAGCAATAGTTTGCAATATGGACCTTTTAGACTTGGCTTCAGCATTTAGATTAATGGGCTTTGTAAATATCTCATCAGAGTACCTATCCCATGTTAGACCGAAAAGTTTATTTATTTCAGGAGTGACTACTTTATTCTCTACATCAATTACATCCTGTAAATCCCTATCATTAGTGACAATCTGTTGAACCTTGAAATTGTATGGCTCAAAAATACATGGAATCTGTTTATAAGCCCAATATAAACTCTCTGAATCATTGAAAGTTACAGCTCCATTATCCATATATATAAGTGAATATATTAAGTGCTTCAATTCACACAACATTGACTGGTCAGATGCTTGTGCAACTAATATGTAATACAGAGATATCATAAGTAAAAATGGGCTGCATCTTAATCCAAACGGAAGCCTAACATTCTTGAATGCAACCAAGGAAAAATCTCCCTTACTAACATTCTTGTACCAGTAAAACAGTAATCTAGCTTGGTCAGCTTCACTTAAAGCAAGCATATTAAACGCCTTCTGCAAATCAAAAACTAACAAATAATTATCAAACCGTAAATTAAGGAAAGAAGATGACAATTTCTGATTCAAAATAGGTCCTGAAAACATACACTGGTTATGTGATAAAGATGTGCTTTTAGAAGATTCCTTGAGATTAGACAAAAACACTACCCTACATTTAGTCGACTCTCTGTCTGGCTTAAAAATAGGCATATGAGGCAAAAAAGAGAAGTAGGAATGTTCAGCCTTGTAAACCTCTAAATCATATATTGGCTCAATGATACCCAACTTAATCTGCTCTTTAAAAGTTTGATCAACTAATTGTAAATGACCTTCATTCTTCCTGAGCTTCTTAAGGTTTGACTTAAGTGTGAGCTTAGATAACACCTCATTTTTAGAAAGCAAATGAGACACTTTGGTATTCCATGACAAAGGAACTTCTATCCTTCCATCAGATCTTCTACTAATCTGTTTTAAAGTAAATTCAGTTAACTTTTCATCAAGGTCTGTATTAGTTTCACAATAATTCGTTTGATCATAATTCAAGAAATATTTGCACTCAGATTCGAGAATTTGATCAGTGGCACGCTGCAATTGTCCTTCCAAAATATCACCCTTATCATTAGGGACTGAAAAAAATGTATTAGTAGTAAACGCTGATAGGCAATTTTCTTCCAAAATATCAACACTATTGCTAAGAAAAAAAGAATTGCTATAAACATGGATATTTGAACAACTAGCTTCCTTACTTACTGATAAACAAGCTCTCAATCCCCCATCTGTACCTCTGAAATTGGCAAGCAAAGCTTCAATATTACCAGTGAGCATTATTCCTACCTTAGATTCAATGTACACAGAGGGACTCACATTACCAATCACTATCTCTTTTCCCGTTAAGCAACTGAAAGAATCTGTGCCCAGCAAAAGATGCACAATATCAATTTGCCTCAAATCACTATTCAACAATTTATCAGCAAGAACTAACCCTTTACTGTGCACAGCTTCAACAAGTTCACCAAGAAAGGGTAACTCCAAATTGATGCTTATCTCCGGAACCACAATTGCCGAAATATGCTCCACTGAATCTCCAATCCTAAGAGGCATCTTAATAACTTTAGTACAGTACTTTTTACTCTCATTAAATCCCTTGACCATGAGCTCAATGTTTGAGTGAACAATTTTAAAATTGTGTGAATTTGCTAATCTAGCAGACACAAATGTACTCTGAGAACCGCTGTCCTTCAAACCCCTATAGACACTATCATTGCCCTCAAGAGAAAAAGTAAATGTGAGCAATATGGAATTCGTCGAGTACTGGTGTGTTACAGCAACTCCACTGCTAGCCTCCTGTTTGGCATTAAAATTAAGTTTATTAGTCCGAGATGATCCATCCCTTGCAGATTCTGACACACAAAGGTAACTCATGTGATAACCATTACAATTTATGCAACGCTTTTTAAACCTAAACCTACACTCGCTAGACATATGGTTTAACATTCCACATTTTACACAACCTCCGAAAGACTCAATTATGTGAACTTTTTCTGCAGGAGTAGAGAATTTCTGACATTTATTAACATAATGATTAGTTTCCTTACTATCACTTCTACTACAAAGGAGACAGTTTGGTACAGAAGATTTACTTTCCATTACTTTAGTTTTAATGGCCAAACTATCAGTAGTCTTTAACAGGAGTAGTTCTGAACTTATTTCTAAACTTAATCTCTTGAGGAGTTTTACCTTTAGTACTTACGTACCTCTCACTAGCATTAAAAAAAATTATCGAGAATATCATCCAAAGAGGGGTGAGTTTTCGTGGTGATTTAAACCAAGTGACTCTTGAAATTATCATTAATACCACGCCAAGCAAAAAACCTTGTAAACTCATTAGCATCAATTTTTAACGTCCTAACAGCCTCACAAATAGTTCTCAGATTTGAGATATATATGAAAGGATCATCCTTCTCTCCAAGCTTAAGATTCAACAATTTCTGGATGGTAGAATTTATTCTAGCTTCTTTAGAAGCAAAAGCCGAAACCAACAACTCCTTGGCATCTTTATAACATTGCTTGTCAGCTTCTAAGCTATACAACAAATACTTAGCCCTACCATCTATTTGCTGTTTTAGTAGAAGCAACAAATCCCTATCTGGATAACTAAATGCACTGGTGGTGTTTTCAAACTCGGTTATGAACCTTAAAAAATCTTCCCCTTCACTACTACTAAATTTTGGAAGAGGAGCTGTGGGCTGCTTAAGCAAGCTTCTAGTAGTATCACTTACATTAGAACGAGGATTTTCAGAAACATCAAGCAAGGGCAATAACCTTTCAATTTTATCCAAATAATCTTGACATGAATTTAATTCAGTTTTCAAATCAGCCTCAACTACAGTTTCTCTATTAAAGAATTTCTCAGCTAGAATCTTACTACCGAGATCAGACAACTTTTCCTTGTAGCGTAAGAGAATACCTCTCTCAGACAAACGCTCAGAAGGATTAAAGGAATCATAATTATTAACATTATTAAAACATTCAGTGACCTTTTTCCTAATAGTCTTCCGCTGACCTACCAATATCTGTAACTTATTCATATTTAACAAATATAACGAGCTAGAAAAGAAAATTGATTATTGGACTGAGCAACCCTTAAACACAAGAATTTTACTCCGGCAAATTCAGCAGTCTCCATCAAGGCCCCACGTTGGGCGCCATAAGCTGAAATTTGAACATTCTACAATGGTAGTTAGGAAAACTCTTCAAAACAATTCACCAAATTTATTATAAACATTTCAGAAAAATAAAAATGTTATAAATTGTCTATTCCGATTGCTTGAAGGTGGTTATATCTAGGGGTAATTTCCAAACTACTTTCAGCTTTTCCAACCTCACCTGTATAAACAACAAAAAGGAATATATCAAAATATAATAAAAGAAAGGAAATTATATAAATTCAATTTGAACAAAGCATTTGAATGAATCGTAAATTGCATATATGATCTATATAAACCTAATAAGCCATTACCGATAATGTTGGAAGTGCTCGCCAATGTAAGAAACAGGGAATTTATCCTCGGACTAAGCCACTTCAATTAAACATATGGATAAATGATATCCTGGAAGATGAAATACATTCCGACATCAAACACTGTCCTGAAGCTATAAATATAAGCAATATAATTTTGTATAATGTATTCACTATAACATTCACCCTTCGAATTAAATCTAATATAAAGTCTTACCAATAATATAAATAAGAAAGATGAACGCAGGATTATAACCCAGGACGACCTAGCTTCACCAACTATACCTAAGCGTAAGTATTGTACAAGTATCAAAATTAGTTTAATAGTACACAATATATATATCTATTAGAGAGGAAGGAATTTATTTTATATTGGTGCTTTGAAGGCTTAAGGCAACGGATAATGATTACCATAAAACATTACGAAACCCCTAACAATGCTTGGTTCTCACCTTTATCCATGCAAGCTATGAGACGAGTCGAATGCCCTCGAAGTTTAGAGTTTCACGCCGAAGGAAGCTCAGAGTCCAAATCAAGGGAAGTTAGTTTATGTTGAATAACTTCGTCAATGCGGAAACACTTGAATCTCTCAACCCAAACATGGTACGGTAAAATAGCAGCACAGCACAAATTCAATGATAAAAATATTGTAGCACGAATCTAGCAGCTCAAATCTTCGTGCCCAAATACTGCCAGTGAAGATATGGACGGTATGGTTTGCTAGGCCAGACTGTCTTGGGTATATCCATGAACCTCCCAAGTAAAAAGAAAATGGCGTGATTAGAAGGCTTGTTAGCTAATTACTTAGCTCGTAGTAAGCAAGAAGGACTTAGATGGTACCAAGCATATAAATGTAATTTAACTAGTTATTTTAATAGTTTAAGAGAAAAGTCCTCCTTACTTCAATAAATACATATATACATATACTAATAAATAAAGGTAAGAAACTTTAATGAAGACTGTCTTGGGAGAATGACAAAATAGCAAAATATTGGTTGAACAATGAACTAGAAAATAGTAGGACGAATCATTTTGAAATCACAGATTATTCTTTTCATTTTTTTTCTAGTTTTTACTTTTTTGTTGTTTGTTTCCGACATCTATCATTTAAAAACATACATCAGTTCTCTTCTCTGTCGTAATTATCTTTTCTCCAATCCATATGATATTCTATATTTAGCTTATTTTTTTCCCTCGTCCTACTTATTAGCATTTCTTATTTTTTTATTTTGATTCGTATTTTTGTTCCTCTTTTATTTGACATAAGATTGAACAATGACGAAGTAAGAGTGGCAGGCGTAATAAGGATTAGAGAGTTGACACGATGGTGTGAGCACGTGTTGAGGTTGGATGGTGGGAGAGGAGTGAGGAGAGCTTTGGGGGAACCTATTAGTGGGAGAAGATCGAGAGGGAAGCAGAAAATTAGATGGTGAGATAAAGTGAAGGATGATATGTACAGCACATATTCGGTGGAAGAGGATGCCTTTGATAGAAGGCATTGGGGAGGACTTGTCTGGCAACCGATCCCTTAATGTAATGATAAATGTGGGAAAGAAAATCTTTATATAATATGCATGAAACCAGGAATTGTTGCTCAGGATTTTTAAGTAATGAATCGACATTTAATAATCTATGTACTAATTCGGAATTTCGTTAGCCAGTGATATAAAATTCAAAAGTTCATATTTTCCATTAGGAATGACAGATTTTCACATCAGGTTGTTATACCTTTTGACCGATGGCAGATCAGAATTTTAATCTATGCTAATTATTGTATTATATTCCAGTTCTGAAATGCTACAAGTCTCACCTGGGAGTCATTCGGTGTTTTGTGGATCCACATGGAGAAATTGCTAAATAAGACCACCATTGAATTTCTGTGGATTTTATAGTAATTCTACCAAAACATATATTAGAAATTCAATAAAAATGAGAAATCAAATAACGGTAAAACTTTTTTGATGATTTACTGTCATTAACAATTTAAACTGTTTCACAGACTCTGCCAATTTTATTCGTTTACTCTGAATAAAACTTTTACGAAGCATAATTTAATCTTTCCTTTGATATCCAATGCAGTCTTTTTATGATAATTGGCGTCACTAATTATCTTTGTTGAATTTTGCGCTGATTAAAGGAAATGTTTCCTATCAGGTGCCATGAGGGATTCAATAGTATTTTTATCAGATGTTTTACTTTTGCATCACGACGGACAAAGCGCTGGACGCAATATTATAGTAAAATAATTACTTAAAATTTGTTTAATGAAGAGATTTTGATATCATCACACACACACACACATATATATATATATATATATATATATATATATATATATATATATATATATATATATATATATATATATATATATATATATATATATATATATATATATATATATATATATATATATATATATATATATATATATGTATACACACACACACACACACACATATATATATATATATATATATATATATATATATATATATACAGTATATGTGCATGTATATAAGTGTGTGATGTGTGTTTGTAAAATGGATGGAGAGAGAGAGAGAGAGAGAGAGAGAGAGAGAGAGAGAGAGAGAGAGGGGACTAGTGAACACCAGTCATAGTCGTTAGTCCCTTCAGTCGCTACAGGCTCACCATTCTTGTGAGGTTTAGGAGAGCCTATAGGTCTATCAGTTTAGCAGCCTTAAACCTTTACATGACTTTATTTGTTATGGTAGAGAAATAGAAATGACTTGGACACAGATATTTAGCTCCACCAAGGAGGTTATACAATCTAGTTGGCTTATTTATTTATTTATTTGTCTGTGTGTCTGTGGACAGGATTACGTCAAAACTATTCGACGGATTTTGACAAAATTCTCTCCACAGACAGATCTTTGGCCATGGGTGACTTCATTTTTTATCCGGATTTGCATTTTTCGTCAATTTAATTTCAAATTCAGAACCAATTGACTGACTTAAACAAAATTTTCACCATAGATAGATCTTAGGTAATGGACGACTCCATTAACCTTTGGCGAAGGTCAGAAATCTGTGATTGCTCTTGTTCAATAACATTTCCATCGAATCATTTCTTCTTTAAACCTCTATTTCATCCCATCACTTTTATTTTTTTTTTTTTCTTATTTTGGTTACATAGATGACAGAGGAAGAAATAACAGTACAGAAACTTTTTTACTTTATATATTACGATTATTACGATGATATTTATCAAGCAATTCACAATTTCACTCGAGAGAGAGAGAGAGAGAGAGAGAGAGAGAGAGAGAGAGAGAGAGAGAGAGAGAGAGAGAGAGAGAGAGAGATCCCCATTGTTTTTCTGCCTCATCAGTATGCAATGCAACTAGTTTGTCCATTGTATGTCAATTACTTTATGAGTGGTGTTTAAAGGTCTAATTAAGATACGCGAGCGATAAACGTCACTCAACATTTTTCGCTAGTTACTTACATCCACGATCTACATAACGTATACTCTTCGTTTTGTTTTCAAATGAAAAGAAATTTATTTTGGCATTATCCAAGAATTTGTTTTATTTTTGTCAGAAATTTTAAAGAGATCGCTGAACCTAGATTTATTGTAATTTGAGCCAGAGTTATATGTTTAGGTTTTCCATTTTATTTCCTTATTGTATTTTTGTTCTGATCCGGAACCTTAGCAGAGAATGTACATTTTTCCTAACTGGTATAGATATTTTAAACAACTGATGACCTCACCATTGGTAAGTATTTAGTAATCATTAAATTTTAGCTGATAAGAACATAAACTGCCGCAGGATTTAACTAAGAGTCGCAAGCATCACAAATAACATGGCAATAGTTTATATAACAGAAAAAAAGATCTAACTTTAAGACACATTTGTGATGCACCGACAAAATATTTTTTTTGTAGTCTTATATAGAGAATTTCCCGGATATGAAATTGAGTTTTATATAGCTGATTTGGCAAGCATATTTCAAAAACCATGTTTTATTTACTTAAATTTAGAAAGGCTCTGCAGATTAAAAAAACAATATAAATATAACTGACCTAGATATTACAGTCTCGTGAGTGCTAATATCTTGCTTCCAGCCAATTAAATGGTATGTAATTCCCTTTTATCCGACCGTAATTGTGACCGCTTGCCAATGTGTGTATATATATATATATATATATATATATATATATATATATATATATATATATATATATATATATATATATATATATATATATATATATAGGTAATCCCTCGCTCTCTGCCCTTTCATATAAGGTAACCTCATGAAAATTAGATTCCCATTCCTTACCAAATATAGTTATTCATGTATGGTGGTTAATCATTGTTTTGAAACCTTACTGAGATAAACTTCAAAATGGCCAATTCAGAACGAGCGTAGACAAGTTACCTAGACGTTTAGTTTTAGTGTTTTCTTTCACAAACTCTTGGACGCAATACCCAGAGTATTTCAATTGATCTTTTTAGTGGTCTGTTAAACTTGGATTCTAGACCAGTTTAAGATTCAGTTTCTTGTAGTGTCTGCAACCTCCCCCTAATCGTAAGTCTTTATGCCTACCTGCCGAGTTATCAGCAGCCATTGCCTGGGTTTCCCTGGTACTAGCATGGGCGGAGAGGTGGAGCTCTGTGCGCTGATCACTGACTATATAGACAGTGTCTAGGGCATTGTCCTGGTAGGGTATTGTCTCTCTACCTTGCCTCTGCTATTCGTGATCAACCTTTAAACCTTTAAAGCTCAGCTACCCGAGAACTACCTATCGTTTTTTAAATCCTTTTCGCCATTTGCGTTTGTTCTGAAGTAGATTGCAGTTTCTGTTTTCTTTAGACACGTGTACAATCCCCATAATTATGGCTATATTATTATTATTAATATCTAAGCTGCAACCTTAGTTACAAAATCAGGATGCTATAAGCCCAAAGGCTCCAACAGGGAAAAATAGCCCATTGAGGACAAGAAAAACGGAAATAGATAAACTTCATGTGAATTAATGAACAGTTAAAAAAAAAATTTCAATAACAGTAACAACATCTAAACTGATCTTTCATATATAAACTATAAAAGTATGTCATCCTGCTCAACATAAGAAGATTCGCTGGAAGTTTAAACTTTCGAGCCTATAAAAAGCACTCTTGATTCCGGTACAAACTTAGATAGTGACCGAAATAAAGTAGAAAAGACAAATTCTTGAAAAGTAGTTTCCAAGAAAATGGAAAATCTACCACATGCTAACGGAATCCAATCTTGTAATCCTCGCCTGAGTTGAACAATATTTCGAGGTGACTTTTTTAGGAGATTGACTTTCAAGACGTTAAGGTCTGATTTTTACATCTTTACCAAACTCTCCTTGCCAACGTTTCTACTCTCTTTCGAATCTATTTCATATCTTTATAAATATACAACAACAATAAATAAAGCTATTTCTAGTCCAGTGCAGGACAAAGCCCTCAGTCAAGTCAATTCATGGTTTGTGTTTGGCTAGTTTTAATCACCACGCTGACCAGTCAAGATAGGTGTTGGTGGGAGATTTTCGTCTGATCGCTCAAAACCAATCAACCTAATATGAATGGCTTACTAGTGCGGTTTTGCTGATCATGGTAATTCTTTCAACACATCAAAGTATTCCCACTCTCTTTGCTTCCTTTATAATCTGTTATACAGGATATGCATCTCTCTCTCTCTCTCTCTCTCTCTCTCTCTCTCTCTCTCTCTCTCTCTCTCTCTCTCTCTCTCTCTTCACTTATTATCATTATTACTAATACTAGCTAAGCTACGACACTAGTTGGAAAAGCAAGATGCTATAAGCCCAAGGGCTCCAATGGAAAAATATATACGTATCAGTGAGGAAAGGAAACAATAATTACACTACAAGAGGAGTAATGATCAATTGAAATAGAATATTTTAATAACAATAACAACATTAAAACAGATATTGCATACATAAACTATAAAAAGAGACTTATGACGGCTTGTTCAACATAGAAACCAACGTGGCAAGTTTGAACTTTTGAAGTTCCACTGATTCAACTGTCAGATTAGGAAGATAATTCTACAACAGTATTTCATTGCTTTTCTTTTCTGGGAAGCGGTACATTGATGTGCTGCGCACGTTCCACACGTAGACCACTATCAACGTATCATAGTTACATCTGATTTATATCTAGTCGCTCGAATGGTCTTTGCACTGCTGTGTGTGTGATGAAGGGTAAAGACTCCGCCCACTTTCTATGACGTCACTAATTATCTTTGTTGGGTTTTGCGAATTACTGAAAACGCTGAGAATATCCTGGTGAAATACTTCCGATGAGTTTGTGATTATGAAACCCGCTTACCACTTCGTCAAGCTCAGACAAAATCATGGTGTCTTTGTATTCATTACAAAAGAAACTATTATATATTAAAAATAATAGATGAACAATATGATCATAACGTCGATAAGGAAATTGCCTTAAATAAAATCCTTTTAATGATGCTACTCTCTTTGCATCAATCCAATCCCCTGAATGTAGATCTAGGGTTGGTGAATCCCTTAATAGAGATTTAGCTAGAATTAGTGCATGGTGCAAATTATGGGGTATCAAGTTGAATCCTAACAAAACTCAAAGTATGATTGTAAGTAGGTCAAGGACGGTAGCTCCTCAACATCCGGATCTCAGTATTGATAGTGTTTCTTTAAATATGTATGACTCTTTCAAAATTTTAGGTGTGATTCTCGACAGTAAATTTACTTTTGAGAAACATATAAGGTCTCTGTCTTCTTCAATTGCACAAAAAATAGGCTTATTGAGAAAGTCTTTTAAGATTTTCGGTGATCTATCTATTTTGAAGAAGTGTTTTAATTCTTTCATTCTACCTTGTTTTGAGTATTGCTCTCCTGTTTGGTCTTCAGCTGCTGATTCTCATCTTAATTTGTTGGACAGAAACTTACGGTCTATTAAATTTCTTATTCCTGATCTAGATATTAATCTCTGGCACCGTCGTTCAATTAGTTCATTATGCATGTTGCATAAGATTTTTCATAACTCTGACCATCCTTTACATTCAGATCTCCCTGGACAATTCTATCCTGTTCGTAATACTAGGCAGGCAGTTAATTCTAATAGCCAGGCCTTCTCCATCACGAGGCTCAATACTACGCAGTACTCTAGAAGTTTTATTCCAGCTGTTACCAAGTTGTGGAATGATCTTCCTAATCGGGTGGGTGAATCAGTAGAACTTCAAAAGTTCAAAGTTGGAGCAAATGCTTTTTTGTTATTCCAGGCGGACATGAGTCTTTTATAGTTTATTTATGACATATTTGTTTTTGATGCTGTTAATAGTTTATATATGACATGTCTGTTTTGACGTTGTTACTGTTTTTAGAATGATTTATTGTTAATTTGTTCTCTTCATTTATTTATTTCCTTATTTCCTTTCCTCACTGGGCTATTTTTCCCTGTTGGAGCCCCTGGGCTTATAGCATCTTGCTTTTCCAACTAGGGTTGTAGCTTGGATAGTAATAATAATAATAATAATAATAATAATAATATTGAGTTAACAATCTTTCGACAAAAGTCATATTTGATGATCTGGCCCTTTTTTCATGAAATATGGGAACAAAGAGTATTATTTTGTTCCCATAGTTAATTATTGAATAAAGGAAACATTTATTGTTTTCAAACTAGATAAAGGAATATATATATATATATATATATATATATATATATATATATATATATATATATATATATATATATATATTTTAGGTGTGATTCTCGACAGCAAGTTTACTCTTGAAAAACACAATAGGTCTGTGTCTTCTTCAATTGCAAAAAAAAAAAGGGGGGCTTATTGAGAAAGTCTTTCAAGTGTTTTAATTCTTTCATTCTTCCTTGTTTTGAGTATTGTTCTCCTGCCTGGTGTTCAGCTGCTGATTCTCATCTTAATTTGTTGGACAGAAACTCACGGTCTATTAAATTTCTTATTCCTGATCTAGATATTAATCTTTAGCACCGTCGTTCAATTAGCTCATTATGCATGTTGCATAAGATTTTCCATAACTCTGACCATCCTTTACATTCAGATCTCCTTGGACAATTCTTTACCGTTCTTAATACTAGGCAGGCAGTTAATTCTAATAGCCAGGCCTTCTCCATCATGAGGCTCAATACTACACAGTATTCTAGAAGTTTTATTCCAGATGTTACCAAGTTGTGGAATGATCTTCCTAATCGGGTAGTTGAATCAGTAGAACTTCAAAAGTTCAAAGTTGTAGCAAATGTTTTTATGTTACCTGACTGACATGAGTCTTTTTATAGTTTGTATATGAAATATCTGTTTTTGACGTTGTTTGTTAATAGTTTATATATGACATATATATTTTGACGTTGTTACTGTTTTTAGAATGATTTATTGTTAATTTGTTGTCATCATTTATTTGTTTCCTTTCCTCACTGGGCTATTCTTCCCTATTGGAGCCCTTGGGATTATAGCATCTTGATTTTCAAACTAGGGTTGTAGCTTGGCTACTAATAATGATAATAATAATAATAATAATAATAATAATAATAATAATAATCTGTTGTGCTCCCCTTTTTAATAAATTTTTATCAAATATTATTGTAAATATAACTTATTGTCGGTATTTTTTGTATTATTGCGACTAGTGATGTTCCATTTTTTTTTTTTTTTTTTTATGCCCCGAGTTCCTTAAGCAAGGCCGGACTCACAATTGCTATAAAGTAAAAAATTCCCTCCTTTTGTCTTTAGCGACGAGACGAATCTCAATTTCATTTCAAAGTAAATTCTTTTATCACTGGATTTGCAACCGTGGAAGAAAACCGCCAAAGCAGTTTATTTTTATTTCTAAAATCTTGTTTATTTGTGCATGTGTTTACGCCGCGAAACCTTTTGTTCTTAATAAACCGCGTGGTAGGCTTCAGTTCCGTTGTTCAGCAGCGTAGACAACCGTCTGTAACAATTTACCTTATGTTCATTTTGAGAGGCGGTTGTCACAGTGGTGAAGATTCATCAAATATGTTGTGACGTAAGTGAATGTCTTATTTTGTGTTGAAAAATAATGAGTGAAGTTTTGGAAATTTAAGGAAAAACGTAATAGGCTAATCACGTGTTGATTTCCAGTGAGGCATAATTTCTGTGTTGGTAATAGCAAGAACACATTGCATTCATTGTTATTTCGAATTTTTCTTATTCGTTAGTGGCATATAATTTTGTTTCTGGAATATTTTGTGGGATATCTTTTTATGTACGTGATTTAAAAGGGATAATTATCGTACAATTGTATTAAAAGATAAGGGATTTACGATATCACATTCAATTTTATTTTTTCACCCAGGGTATACGATCTTTTAGATAACTATTTGTGAGGTGTAATTTCTTAAATTCATTTTGTTAAATTGAAAATATTGGCTCCACGAAAAAAAAATAAAATGCATTTTTTCTTGCTACCAAGATCACAGGGGAACTAGCACCTGAACTGAGAGAGCCTTGTCCAAACCTTTACAGTCCAGCATACGAGATCACCGTGACATGGATTTTAAGTGTTCGTTCTCTTTGGATAACTTCTCTGCATTATACAGAGATTCAATTAAGAATTAAATAAGAATTGCCGAGAAGAAGCCACAACTTAACCAAGAAATTTCTAGTTTTCCATTGAAAATTGCCTAAATTTACCTTTTCCTATTCTAAATTGAATTTTATTCATTTACAACATTTATTTACAGCTTGCTCTTTATTGTTTTACTTTTCTTTTACCTAGGAGCATGATTGAGAGCATAGAGATGTTTGAAACGTTGTTATTTATTGGTGATCGAAATAAATTTAAGAATGTTTGGCGTTGTCGTATTTCTCCAGTTCCTTATTAAAATGAGGTTCCCTTCCAACCGTTCAGTATCGGAAGATAATAATAATAATAATAATAATAATAATAATAATAATAATAATAATAATAATAATAATAATAATAATAATGATAATAATAATAATAATAATAATAATAATAATAATAATAATAATAATAATAATAATAATATAAATGCAATACTCAATATTCTTTTTCTCATTGTGAGTCCGAAGACATAATTAATTAGACGAAAGTGCTAACTCCAATGAAGACTCTTCACTTTTCCTTGTCTTTATTATATAGGTAAAGAGGTTTGACAACAATAAGAAAAGAGTATGTATAAACACTCCATGAAAAATAATGACTAAAAAGATAATACCGTTGTTCCCAAAAGACTTTGCAAAGAATCACAGGGTTTGTTGCATATATAGTAATTCATCTTAAAAAAATCAATTTGAGTTGCTTGATATGCTTTCAATTTCATAAATCGCCAACTTAAAAATTCCAGAATTACAGTAAACATGAAATCCCCAAATTCCGAGTTTTATACTGCTTGGTAGACTAATTTAAATGACAAAAGAGACTTAGTTATTCCCTCTTGTCAGCGCACCAGAGACGGACAGTTATTTGTGTCCATAGTCACGAAAGCTTCTGCTTGCAAATCCTTAGCTGAAGAAATTACTCGCCATTCATACGGGGATCTACATCACTTGTGCCTGCGGCATTCTTGTTTGAAAGTCTACAGTGTCGTCACTCCATAATTTGTACGGCTGCTGTCACGGGAGTTTTCCAAGTACCAAAATAAATTATAGCCATAAGAGCGAATGTAAGCTCAGGCCTTCTCTTCTGTTTCAAAAAGATTTCTTTTTCTGTTAATTCCATTTTTAAAATGATTTTTTCCGACATCAATTATTTCTTTTAATGTACGAACAGTAATTTTATGTTGGATACATCTTTAACTTTGTTAACTTTCACCTTTTTTTTTTTTTTTTTTTTTTTTTTTTTTTTTTTTTTTTTTTTTTAAATCTAATAAATTTTTATTACTGGACAGTTTCATAGGAGATTAACAAAGTTAGTAATAGTTTAACATGGCCTTTGATTTATGTTTACTTATTATGCAGTCAACTTATATATATATTGATCTACATCTACCTCTCGTTATTAGGAATGAATTTATCTATTATCTTTCTCCATATATTTCATAAAATTATATAGGGGTGTGGTTTGCAGTTTTGTGGGCTTATATGCATGTGAATCATTACTCAATAATAATAATAATAATAATAATAATAATAATAATAATAATAATGATAATAATAATAATAATAATATCGGTAGTAGACCCTCTTTTCAGCAACTTCATTAGAAATAATGGCAGCCTCAGCGGCCTTTATTTCATAATTGAGCTTTTCACTAGCTAATTTTTTTCTTTCATCAGTACTGCATACCGTCACTAAGTTTATTTCTTTTTTTTTCTAGGAAATTAGTAAAGATAGAGAACTTATTCTTTCCATTTTGCTCCCCCTACTTAGATCCAACATAGCACAGCTACTGGCGATATGCAGTAAAGAAAAAAAAATGATCCATTGAGAAGCTCAATTCTAAGATAAATATGCCACTGAGGCAGATAATAATAATAACAATTAAAAGAGGCCCATAGTAGAGCACATACATTCGCCTATATTATGCATATCAGAATTAAGGTAATTCAATTAAGCAAATTTTGGCACTAATTTCTTGAAAATCGGATAAAATTTGCAACAACATAGCAAAAATACTCTATTGACCTATTCGTGACCACTGCACGCCAGAACAACTGACAGCAGCAGCCGAAAATACAATCAACAGCACCTCCGCCCCCAACATCTCTCAATTGATCGTGATATTCCTGCAACAGCATCAGCAGTCGTCACTCCATCAGGTTCCAGAGAAAACTGGAGGCTTTCCAACCAAACCACCACCCTACAAATCGAGCTAGTAGCGATTGCCAAAGCCCTAGAACACTTGGCTAGTCTACCTGGAGGAAATACAAATACCCACACTGATTCGAGAGGAGCCATTCTGGCTCTTAACAACAAACAACCCACTGAAAATCTATCTAATCACAGCAATACAGTATCTAGCCTTAGCTCACCAAAGCAACAACAGAGAGATAATTTTGAATTGGATTCTAAGTCAAACTGAAATCACAGGCAATAACGAGGCCCATTACCTGGCCAAGTCAGCTCTAATGTGCCAGACAATCAGTATCACACTTTAAACTTCACTGAAAATCATCAAGAATCAAATGACAGCCTTTTGCGACATGCAAAAGACAAGTCAAGTAAAACGAACCTTTCTTGACGGCTCCAGATCCGCCAAATGGTATATTGAAACAACTAACCTAATCCCGCACCCTCTTGCAAGAAATACTCATCGCTAAGTTGCAGTCATCATTTGCAGTCTACGACTGGGGTATCTGCGCAACTGGCAAATCATCATCGACAACGACGAGGAATTAGCACCACATCAGGGACGAAAGACCATGCGACAACTGTCAGATGAACCTCTGAAGCACTGTTCAGATACAAGCCTACTAGGGCAGGATTTCAACTAACATTCCTGTAACTGCGACATTAATCGCAAAACACACCATTGCTAATGTTGATGCATTCCCAGCCTTTCTCGGCAGCTACCCTCTCCTCATATAACTTAATTACAAACATCAATTTAAAACCAAAGAAACCCAACCTTGTTATTCTCTGCTCAACCTCTTTTTAGCTCTCCCATTTGCAATTATCTTCTCTCTTTTAAAGAAGTTCACTAATTATTCCCGATTAAACATTATATCTTATAAGCATGTAGACATCTCAATGACTATAATGCATAATTAGATTTTATTTTTTTTATATTCTAGTATTTTCATGTACAGGAGTGTTCATTCAACCTTTTCTGTACCACTCATATCCGCTAACCAAGTTCTCCTTTTCACCTCTCTCCTACTTAAGCTGAAACTTTATACTATTGCTCATCCTAAAAACTTGGGCTTATACTGCTAAGGAAGTTGGTTACTCCTTCCATATCACTACATGAAACAAAACATTTCCTAACTCCTTTTTTAGCCCTTCTACTCATCGGGACTTACAGCTGTACCTTTGTCTCTATAACTGAACCATACGGGATCCAGTCCTCCCTTCCGTCACCTTCTTCCTTTTCATTTGACCTAAAGACGCTGGATCGGCTGTAAAAAATAAGAAAAAAGTTCAATTGCCCATAAATAAAAGTAGCTGATTTTCCTTGTCGCACATCCCAATCCAGAAGTCGTAGATTATTCCATATCTTAAATCACCTACAAACCTAAAAACAATCTAACCAAACACCCACGGGCTGCAAGTGTGCGAGAGTCCTTGTCTGGCCTTGAGAGCCAGCCAATCTGAAAAAAAAAAAACAAGACAAACATACATACAAATAAATAAATACGTGCGCCTATCAAAATATAACCTTCAAAACGAAGATGGCGAAGGTAATAATAATAATAATAATAATAATAATAATAATAATAATAATAATAATAATAATAATAAAGCTATTATTGAATAAACTAAAATATTCCCAGAAAGAGAAAAAAATTCTAAGGACAATTATTGTTTTTTACGTCATGAAATTTTATGCTCGATGGGCCAGATAATGTGAAGCCTAAAGATTATGTAATACTCGTTCAAGTATTAAAATTTAGAAAGTGTTTATCGATTTTAAGTATACAAACTTGAGATAGTAATATAGAACATAAATTGTTTTAAATTTTTTATAAGATCCAGTGTATTGAAAGTTAATAATAAAAGTTTTTTTCATTAATTTTTCTGCTTCTTTAAATATTACCGCTTAAAGTGATAGTTATTAATTAGGTTTTTTCATTAAATTTATCTAGTAATTTAAATATTTCCTCTTGCATTGAGAATCAATAATTAGATTTTCTTTTCACTAATTCATCTACTAATCTAGATATTACCTTTTACATTGAGAGTTAATAATTCTTTTCTTTTATCAATTTATCTACTAATTTAAATATTTCCTCTTACTTTGAGAGTTAGTAATAAGTCCTTTTCACTATTTTTTTAACTACTCTCAATATTGCCTATTAAAATATTCTTTTCTATTTTATTTTCTCGGTTTTATCTAATATACATAATAGGGAACCACCAACTTTTATTAAAAATATATCCATTATATATTTTGTCATGATACAGGTATCATAAATGTTTTAAGAATTATTTGATCAATGCTATTAAACGTAATTTCCTTGCTCCATTCGCGACAGAATTTCGTATTGTTGTTTTAAATGAAGAAGCTCACGGATCATTCTTCTTCTTGTGAGGAGAGACGGGTGTTCGTGATATCAAGTGGACAATCTATCTATCTGATGTTCTTCAGGGTCTGTCGCACTGGGTGTTTTAAATTCTATTTTGATCTTCAAAAACGTCTTTTCGTTAGTTAAAATAAACTTTTTTGCGATATCAAAACGTTCAAAGGAGAGTGTTATTCTACATAACATAAGAATATTAGATTTTTCAATGCAGAGAGCTGCTATGAAGACAGAGTTCCTTTGAATAAGTAAAATCTCCAGTAAATGTGTTGCTAAACGCAACATGTAAATATTCGATTTTTCAATGTAGAAAGCTGCAATAAAATCTAGTTTTCCATTGAATAAGTAAACATGTTTCTATTGGAGATAGATTTTACAATATGCATAAATTCATAATGGTTGATAGTTTTTTTTTTTTTTTTTTAATACACTATTATCGTTCAAACATAACAACAATTGAGAGATTCTTGTTATGAATATCGCCAGTGGATAGTCATCATAGTATTCTGATTTGAATTAATCAATAAAAAATAGTAATTGTCATTCATAGAATTTTATCTATTAACATCTTTATATCTTGAAGAACACTGAAAAATAATAAAAAGTAATAAGTAGTATGAAAAAAAAATCTCCACTTTCAAATATTATTTATATATTGTATCATCTGTTTCTCATTTGGTTCCATAAAGACATTTAACCCGAATTTTGTTATCTTTATTAGGAGGCGACGGTTCGAGTAGCAAATAGGAAAATATGTAAACGAAACCGATCAATTGATATCATCATGACGCCTTGGAATTTCCTGAAAGTTGTAGTAATATGCGTTTTCGGAATATTACGTGAAGGGAAAAATTCTACAATTACCACAGGATAAACAAAACAGATTTGTATTGTCTTTTGAGGATTGTAGGACCCAAGATTGCCAAGCAAGAGCTTGTAATATTTGCAGCAGCCACCTTGTTTGTTTACATCAGAAGTCAAACTTGCAGTTTGTGCTGGCTGCTTCCCGTCCAGTCAGGAAGCCCACATCTCGTGCAAAATGCTCCCAGTTTCCTTTTTTCGACAGCAACGGTTCGCTGCTGTCGAAAAAAAAGCTTATTGTGATTCAAGCTTAGTGCTATTGCATTTTTATCTCTCTCTCTCTCTCTCTCTCTCTCTCTCTCTCTCTCTCTCTCTCTCTCTCTCTCTCTCTCTCTCTCTCTCTCTTATAATAGAAAAACCTATTTATGCTTGACATTACATGTTTCACATTGTTGGGATTTTTTTTTCATTGTTGCCCTCAACTTTTTATTTTGTATATAAGCTCGTTATCTTGTTGAATAAAATTCGCTGTCATTCACCTTGCCTCTCTGTCAGTACCTTTCAGCCACCTACGCACACAAGAATAATACAACCCGATTTCTTGTTTATCTTTTATTACGAATATAACAAAGGAAATTATTTCTCCAAACTTGAAGACGTTCTTTGATATTACTATAACTTTATGGTTTACATTTGTTGAAGCATCAACGATTGAGTCGATTTTACCTCCTCACTTCATGGGTGACATTTCCAACAGGTCTTTTGGGATGAGAATGCCAGTTCCATATACTCCATGAATTGTATTGCACTTATTGTGTCTCTCTTCATTCGGAAACAAATTGATCCGAAAAGTGAACAAAAAATCCTGTCGACCGAAAAACTTTTTTTTTTTTTCCCCTTGGCTTTCTCTGGACTGTACATTTATTCTTAAATAGAGGTTACTTAATTGTTAGACGCAAAAATAAAAAAAATCTGTGGTAGAACATAAACAGAATGTAGTCAATAGGGCACATAAACAATCGGATTGTAAAACATATAATATCATAAGCAGCCAAAAATAGAGGAGCTTTGTACTTCATTCGCAAGAGTAAAACAGGAAATCTAAAGTAATATAGAAAGAGCAAACTTGAGCAAGAGTAGTTGATTAGGAAGGAGAGGAGCAGAAGTTAATCACTTGCTTTCAAATCTTTGTTTGTTATGTCAACACAATTGCTGGAAATTGTCAACCCAGATTTTTTATTTTTCTTAAATTTTTTTAAATTTTTTTTTTTTAATGGAATTCGAACCCCAACGTATCATACGTGTAATTGAGAGCTTGTTCCGCATATCTGTCTGTTGACCTGGCTGACATTCATGTAGTTATTTCTATATTGCTGAAAAGTGTCTGTTAGGATTTGGGACGGGAAAAGTTGTGTGTGCCTAAACGTGTATTGCGCTCTAGTCTTTGGTGATATTTGCTAAGGTTAGTGTTTATGATATACAAAACTTTCTTTTGAGCAAGAAATTATGTATGTCATTATCTATGTGTGTAAGGCTTACCGATTCATTAATTAAAAAAAAAAAAAGGGAGAAAAAAGACAAAACTTTAAAAGTAACTCGTATTAAATCTACGTTTGTTTGAAGGTTTAAAGACAACTCATGAATGGTCGAGGCAATGTACAGTGACATTGCCCCAGCAACAAGGAGCATGACCTAGAGACTTACCATATATACATGATCAGCACCTAAGCCCCTCTCCACCCAAGCAAGGACCGGAGAAAGCCTAGCAATGGATGCTGATGACTAAGGCTTCCCCCAACCCCCACCCCTACTTAGCTCACAAGGATGGTGAGGTTGCAAACTCTAAAGAAACCATCGAGTTTGATCGGTACTCGAACCCCAGTCCGTAGACGCTAGGCAGTGACGCATTTTTATTCCTAGTATACTACTATTTAAGGAAATCAACTACCATAAGTGTAAGCTCTGTAATAGATTATTTCATTGTCTAATGACTTGAAAAGAGCCGAAATTAATTAAAAAAATTTCCTTCAACGGATATTTTGTCTCAGAATTCATATTTAAAAACACACACATTCACACTCATATATATATATATATATATATATATATATATATATATATATATATATATATATATATATATATATATATATATGAGTGTGAATGTGTGTGTTTTTAAATATGAATTCTGAGACAAAATATCCGTTGAAGGAAATTTTTTTAATTAATTTCATATTATGTGTGTATATTCATATTATGTGTGTATATTCATTACCTATTATTTCCTGTAACACTTTATATTAAAAAAAAATCCTTTTGTGTTAATTTAGAAAAAGTTGCTAAAAAATAAAATGGTTTACAACAATTCACTATAAAAATTCATATTACTTAAAAAAAAGAAATATCCCCTTTTATACACCCAATGAGACGTAAATCATTATATATTTAGACAACTCCTACCAGGCGCGTCCCTTAGGTGGCGGATGAGGGAAACCCTTGCAGTACAACTTATTGCAAGGGCTACTCCGAATAATAGTAATAAGGAGTCGTGGACCAAACAGGTAGCAGAGGAGTGGCTAGCCGGCTACCTTATTAGCCAAGAAACCTGCATGAAAAAGATGTCAAGGATTAGTAGTATGGCTACCGCGTCCGGGGGAACTGACGCGCCCCGAGGTCCTAAACCACAGCCTCGTGGTGAGAAATTGGCAATGTGGTCAGCAAAAGGAATAACAACAGTTGGAACTGTAAATGTAACAACGCTCTTTGCACCAGCAAAACTTAGGTGTACCATTGAAGAAATAAATAGATACAGTTGGGATGTATTGGGAATAGCAGAGACTCATTGGGTGGGAGAAGGTGAAATGTTGTCAGAAGGAATCAAAATATTGTATTCAGGTAGAACAGACAATATTCATAGAGAGGGAGTAGCACTAATGTTAGGAAAAAGAGCACAAAGAGCTTATTTGGAGCACAATTCGGTGAACTCAAGAATAATTTCGGTCACTTTGAGAGGAAAGCACAAGAATTTTAAGGTTATTCAGGTATATGCACCAGACACCTCATATGAAGATGAAGACGTAGAAAACTTCTATTCACAGTTAGAGGAGGAAATAGAGGCAACAAAGACAGGCGATGTAGTCATGGTGATGGGCGATTTCAATAGTAAAATCGGAAATGACAGGAGAGGCTACGAGGATGTGATGGGAGAGTTCGGTTTAGGTGAGAGAAATGAGAGAGGACAAAGGATGTTGGAATTTTGCCAGGGTAAACAACTGTGTATAACAAATACTTACTTTTATCATAGAGAACAGCACAGATATACATGGACACACCCAGATGGCATTCATAAGAACTGCATTGATTATGTCCTTATAAATAAGAGATGGAAAACATCAGTGATGGGAACAAAAGTGATGAGGGGAGCAGACTTTGGAACATCACATGAACTACTACTTTCAAACATCCGTATTAAATTTCGGACAGACAGAGGAAGAAATCAAGAACTAGTCAGGTATAATCTAGATAAACTGAGGAACGAGGAAGTAAAAACTGCCTTCAAAGTAAGAGTAGGAGGACGTTTTGAACCACTAATAGGACTCGAGACAACAGAGGAAAAGTGGCGTCGGGGACGAGACATAATTAAAGAGGAAGCCGACAGTATTTTGGGAAGGAGAAGGAGAGCAAAGCAACAGTGGGTCACAGAGGAAGTATTGGATGCATGCCAAGAGAGGAGAGAAGCAAAAAAGACAAAGAATGAAAACCCATCTCAAGAAAACAAAGCAAGTTATAGACAAAAATGCAGAGCAGTGGACAATAAATGCAAAAGAGCAAAAATAAAATGGATAGAAGACCTGTGTAAAACATGTGAGGAATGTTTCATAAACGGCCATTCAAGAGAGCTATTCACCGCAGTAGACATATTAACAAGGGGTTGGAAAAACAATGGAATTGCTGTAAGAGATGCGGATGGCAACAAGGTATCAGCAACGGCTGATGTTGAGAAGATCTGGAAGACGCACTACGAGGAACAACTAAAAGGAAGTGGAAGACGGGTAACTGGAGAAGATTATCCAGAACTAAGAGGAGAGCTATGGAACATACAGGAAACGCCAGATCTCCTGATAGAAGAAGTGGGAAAAGCTTTAAGAGCTATGTCAAGTGGGAAAGCACCAGGAATAGATGGACTACCAAAGGAATTGCTTGAAGCTGGCGGTGAGATGGTAGAAAGATGGTTGTGTGATTTATGCAGGGATATAGTTGATGGACAAGCAGCTCCAAATGATTGGATTGAAAACATTATAATTCCAACACACAAGAAAGGGGACACCACCTTATGCAAAAATTATAGGCCTATCAGTCTATTACCACATGCTTATAAAGTTCTAGCAAAAATCATACAAAGTAGAATAGCAAGGCAAGAAGAGGAAATAATTGATGAGGGTCAAGCAGGATTTAGGGCGGGTAGAGGAACAATCGATCATGTATTCACCTTCTCACAAATCATGGAAAAATTCTGGGAGAAGGAAAAAGATCTGTATTGTGTTTTTATTGACTTCAGGCAAGCGTTTGACTCCATATGGAGGGAAGGAATGATTAGGATTTTGAAGGAATGGGGATTAGAACCAAAAATACTGGAAACCATCAGGAGATTGTATGAAAGGACATCGGCTAGAGTAAGAAAAGGAAAGTGTTTGACAGAAGAGTTCATAACCATTGGTGGTGTTATACAGGGTTGCCCACTATCACCACACCTCTTCAACCTATACTTGGAATGGGTTATGAGAATGGCACTTGGAGATTATGAGGGTGGCATAGATATAGGAGGGACAAAAATATCTAACATGAGGTATGCAGATGACATAGTGCTTTTAGCAGAAACTAAGGAGGAACTACAGAGAGTATTGAGAATGGTGGAGGAGCAGTGCAGTAGGTATGAATTAGTGATAAATAGAGAGAAAACCAAAAGTATGAAAATTGGACGCCAGGGAGAGGCCTTAGAAATACAGCTATCAGAGGGAGAAGTGGAATAAGTCAATGAGTTTAAATATTTGGGAGTGTTTTTCACAGCAGATGGAAAGATGGAAAGAGCAATTCAAGACCGAATCTCAAGTGGCCAGAAAGCATTTGGAAGGCTAAGAAGAATCTGGAAAGATAGAAATATATCCATTAAGTTGAAAATTAGGCTATTAAGAGCAATAGTAATCCCCACAGTGATATACGGTGCTGAATGCTGGATACTGAAGAAGAGAGAAGAGAAAAAAGTTATTAGCCTTTGAAATGAAATGTCTGAGAAGAATCTGTGGTGTAAGATGGGAGGACATAATTACGAACGAGAGAGTGAGAGAAATGGCTGGTGTTGAGAACACAATTCTGATTAGAGTGGAAGATATTCAGAGGAGATGGTTTGGGCATGTACAGAGGATGGAACAGGACAGATGGCCAAAGATAGTGCTGCATGGTCAAGTGGCCGGAAATAAACCGAGAGGACGACCAAGAGATACATGGGTGAAAACCTTCAAGAAAGCAAACAGAGGCGAGACATTTCAGCAGCTGGCACAGATGGCATTGGATAGGAGTCTGTGGAGAGAATGGCGATATCAGATGCAGGACCCAACCCGGTGAATTCCGGACGGGATTTAGTGAGTGAGTGATATATATATATATATATATATATATATATATATATATATGTATATATATATATATATATATATATATATATATATATATATATATATATATATATATATATATATATATAAAGTATATATATATATATATATATATATATATATATATGTATATATATATATATATATATATATATATATATATATATATATATATATATATATATATATATATATAATGTGGAAGGATTTACGGGGGACTTAGAGAGAGAGAGAAGAATTATTTGACAGGTGATAAAGTTTTGAAAAAGTCATGAAATCCTCAACAATAAAAGACTTCTTAAAACTAGTCAAGTTTCCATTCAATTCTGTGCTTCATTTTAATTGTCGAGAGTCCTAAATTTTTTTATAGGTACTATCTTTTTATTCAAAGAGTATTGAAAATTATATTAATGATAACAATAATAATAATATTAATAATAATAATAATATATTAATAATAATAATGATATTAATAATAATGATAAAAATAGTTATAATGATAATAATAATAATGAAAATAATAATGGTAATGATATTATATATATATATATATATATATATATATATATATATATATATATATATATACATATATACATATATATATATATATATATATATATATATATATATATATATATATATAATATCATTACCATTATTATTTTCATTATTATTATTATTATTATAGTTATTTTTATTATATATATATATATATATATATATATATATATATATATATATATATATATATATATATATATATATATATAAATATTATATATATATATATATATATATATATATATATATATATATATATAAATATATATGTATATATAGATATATGTATATATAGATATATATATATATATATATATATATATATATATATATATATATACATATATATATATATATATACATATATATATATATATATATATATATATATTCATATATAAAAAAATATATAGATATATAGATATCTAGATCTATATCTATATCTATATATATATATATATCTATATATATATATATATCTATATATATATATCTCTATTTATACATCTATATATATATATATATATATATATATATATATATATATATATATATATATATATATACATATATATACACACACTGTATGTATAACAACACTAAATGGAGCCGTTTATGATCCACTGCAGGAGAATGCCTCAGATATGTCGATTCACACACACACACACACATATATATATGTATATGTATATATATATATATATATATATATATATATATATATATATATATATATATATATATATATATATATATATATATATACAGTCAGCGCGGGTCGGTCTATCCGGGCAGCATCCGCCGTGCATTCATTTTGGTCCCCCCCATATCTACACTAATACACAATATAAATCAATAAAAATTTAATTGAACACTCACCAATATCCCTGCTACTTGTCTATAGGGTAGCCTTTCCTCTTCTTGACCTCCAAAAGTCGTCGAGGAACACTATCAGCAAGGTTTTGGAGTATTTCGGCAGGTATTTCCGCCCACACCTTATGGAGCGCCGCCTCGAGAAGTGTCACGTTTGTCGTCACTTCTTTACGAAGGCGGGCTTTAACTATCGCCCGAAGGTTCTCAATGGGCGAAATATCAGGACTTTGACCTGGCCAATCAGGAATATAGTTCACTTCGCTATTTTCCAGCCACTTTTTCACTTTTTTAGCCGTATGGTAAGGGGCACCGTCCTGCTGAAAAATTTCAGCTCCTGTAGCCGCAAAACAATCCGCTAAATTGTCTTTCAAAATGCTCAAATAGCGGTCAGCATTAACCGTTATGCCTTTAGGCAAAACAACAAGGCTCGGGGCATCACCGTAGGCAAACGAACCCTAGACCATAAGCGATGCTGGGTGCTTAACTGTCTTGGCCGTGAGATTAGGCTTAAGAGGATCTGACCCCTTTCGCCTCCACACTTTTTTCCCGGTCGTCTCACTCACACAAAAGGTCGCTTCGTCACTCCACAAGACACTTCGCCACTGCTCCAAGGTCCAATCCTTGTATGTCTTGGCAAAAGCAACCTTCCTCTTCCTTTGTTTCTCAGTTAAAGCGGGCTTCTTTCTCGCGATCACTTTCTCGTAGTCGAGGCGCTTCAACAGGTTTTCCTGAATCGTACGAACACTGACGTCGCTCAACAATTTAGGGATCTGTTCTTTCAGTTGCTTAGCCGTTAATGTTGGATTTTCTTCTAGGCTTCGCTTTAAAATAACTAAAGTACGATCAGGAATCTTCCCGGGGGGGGGGGGGGGGAACCAGCCTGGGAGTGAGAAGGGATCTCGGTGCTACCCCCTGCCTTGAACTTGGCCACCAAGCGCCTCACTGTTCTCTCGTTCACGCCGTTATTCTTCACTATTTCCTTCGTTTGCAGACCTAAATTATGACAGGTTATCACTATAACAATGTCATCGTGACTTGTACGGGGTCTAGACATCACTAGGGGGGGGTTTGATAGACAAAAATGCCACGCGAACTCACAAAAGAACGATTGCAACTCGGCCCTCTCAACCTGACACAACCTCACTCCACGACTACAGGAAACACACTGACTAGCTTCCACCTACGCAGAGATGTAGATGCTAACTTGTATAAAAAGATGCCAATTAGTCAATTTGTCCCAGTCGATTTTTTCCCCGCTAAACCCCATGCCTCCGATTTACGCGGAACGCTGTGTCCGGCCCACTACCCGGACAGACCGATCCGCGCTGACTGTATATATATATATATATATATATATATATATATATATATATATATATATATATATATATATATATATATATATATATATATATATATATATATATCGGTATAACTGATGAATGATTATGAGACTTGTTTTTTCTCTCTCTCTCTCTCTCTCTCTCTCTCTCTCTCTCTCTCTCTCTCTCTCTCTCTCTCAAACAACGTTGCCTACAAAATGGATTGAAAATTAACGATGTAAATAGCTCTTTCAGTAATATGTTTTATTCATTCCACAAGGAGAATTGATTAGCTCTCAGAAATCTCTCTTTATAGTTTTCCCTTTTTGATACGTTTTTTAAGAAATATCAATGTATAATTAATTTTCTTTTTATAGAGTAATAATAAGAATAATAATGATATATTAATAAGTTACAGGTAATTTTACTAAGTCATTCAAAATTTTGATAGATGATTACTTTATACCTAAACTTATTGAGTCGATGATAATTCGTAATTATTACATAAATGCCCCCCAACCCATCCACTCCTCTCTCTCTCTCTCTCACTCTCTCTCTCTCTCTCTCTCTCTCTCTCTCTCTCTCTCTCTCGCTGAGGGATCTGGGGGAACCCAAACATAGAATAAGGCTCTCTCTCTCAATATCTGAGTGCAAAAGGCTGTAACTTTTATATAATTCTAATGGCTATTTCTTTCAAGCCTACTACACCAGTGAATGAAAGGCTGATGCTGGAGCCCATGAGGCTTGCAACTTCACATCTAATGTCAAATGCTTCTTCAATTGACCAATTGACCTTAATGTGCTTACACATAAACCTAATCTTATATTGCAATGTATTTTCAACCATTTAGATATATATTGTTGATATTTAAATAAAAATAAATAAAATAGTGCAAAATTTAATTGCACAGTTTTGTGATGCAAATTTTATCGTCAAGTCTCAACTCTTTTATGCTTTTCCTGACAAGTTTAATCTTTGTTGATGTTTCTCTTGACAAGTTTTAGTTTTTTTAATTTTTTTTATTGACAAGTATAATCTTTGTTAATGTCTTTCCTGACAATTTTCATCTTTATTAATGTTATCCAGACAAGTTTCAGCTTTGTTGATGTCTATCCCCAAAAATTGAAGGTTACAAGGAATCCCGTCTCTTTTGGCTTTAAGGACTAGACACTATCGCCTACATTGAACATAGAAATTAGAGATAAATGTGAAAGTGTAGTTTAGGTCGAACTCAAAGAACCAATTTCCTTGAAACTGCTCAAAGGAAAATAAACCAATAAGCTCTTTGCTATATGAGAATAAAGGACATTTAGAGCAGTTTCATTGTCATTGTAAGGGACATTTCTATATATCCTTATCAGATTCTTTTAATGATGTTTATAGCATGATAATACCTCATAATATTGTGAAAATACTAGGGTGAAAATCAAATAGAGATATAGTTTACCAATATTATATTTATCAATAATATTTAAAGTCACATACAACTAGAGTTCCATACAAATAAGATATAAATAACGAGAAATTATGAATGCCGATTAAATAAAAAACATAAATATAATTATTAAATTACCAGGAACAACAAATTCAAATATGAATGAAGAACCCAACTATGAAATTACAGTTATGAAACAACCTAGTTATTACTAGTTGCCCAATACTCTTTGAAGCAAATCAGTCAAATAATTCACGTCACAATAATATATAATAAAAGTTACGATAACAAGCACCAAATAGAAAAATAATAGCCAAAATATAACTATACATGATGCAAAATCAAAACAGTAAAACAAACATTAATATTAGTCACATTTATCACTGAATATTTGTCTCTCAAGAAATTAAACAGAGAAAAGCGCTGTATACTACGATTCTCCTGTAGTACCGAGGAACATCCACTAAGTCTTTCTCTTGCAAATTTCCATTGGAAGTTAGGGTTAGGAAAAGCAAACTTTTCCTTCACTTTTTAACTTTCTCTTAAAATGTAACAATTTCTTCCAAGAACAAAACGGGACTTCGTGACGGGTTAGGGACACACCCGCAGCTGTCCACTGAAGCTCGAGAGAGTTGCACAGAAAGTGCAAGATTGAACAGAAGAGAGGTCCCAAGAAAACTATCTAGGAACTCTCAAACAGGTAGTTACTATTAAAAAAAAAGTAAACAGGAAGTTACACTTGAATACCGTAATTTTTCCTTTACATATGCCCTTTAACAAGTTAATTCCTTGGAATTTACAAACAAAATAGAGGAAATGTTTACTCTCTAAACTATTTACACAAGCAAAATACATTAATTGCTTCTACTCAGTAAATCTGAAAAATGGTTAGATTGACCAGATATATATATAATCCTGTATTTCAATGGTTGTAGGCCCAGAATTAATCTCAAAATCCTATCATTTCCAGATTTCAGAGTTTCCATGTAGGTAAGGGGTTTATGGTCTGTTTCAATGAAAAACTTTTTCCCATACAAATAATAGTGGAATTTTCGTACAGCCCAGAAGATAGTCAAACACACTCAATGGTAGAATACCGTTGTTTCCTTGGGAGAAGTTTCCGGCTAGCATACGCCACTGGATAGGCTGTTTCTTCCTCCTACTGAAGGAGCACAGCTCCAAGACCAACTGAATATGAAGAATAGGAGCATCAATGAAGTATCTTAAAAATCTCAAATATGTTTTCTTCCTCACTATTCCATTGTAGAGGTTCTTTCACTTCCTTTTTAAGCTTTGCTGTTAATGATGACGTTAAGCTGGACAAATTTGGGATGAACTGTCGATAAAAATTAACAGAACTTAAAAAGCTTCTTAACAACGTCTTAGTTTTTGGAATTTGAATCTGTTACAAACATAAAATTTTATAATTCAGGGGTCTGATTATATTATTACCTACTTCAAAACCCAAATATTTAACTTTCTCATAACAAAAATGATCTCTCAATCTTCAAAGTACCTCTCTTTAAGGTTTCCAAATGTTCCTGGAAAGTATTAGACATTACAAATATGTTAACAAAATAGATAGAGATATTCATTCCCTGAAAGATTTTTTTCATCAATCTAACGTAGGTGGCACATGCAGTAACCAGTCCAAAGGGTAGCCTCTTATATTGCATTAAACCACGGTAAGTAGGGAAAGCCGTTAGAGGTCTTGCATTAGGGTCCAACATAACCTGATGATAGGCTTTTGTGATATCCAATTCTGTAATAAAAGAAATATTACAAAATTTAAATAAATCTTCATCAATTGAGGGCATAGGTTCAGAATCGAACTTTGTTACTGAATTGAGTGCACGAAAATCTAGTGCTAACCTGAATGTGTTGTCAGGTTTCTTTATCATGACAATAGGATTACAATAATCAGACTTACTTTCTTCAATTATCCCAAGTTTCAGTAATTTATCTACTTCTTTACATACTTCCTCCTTAAGATGTGCTGGTACTGGGTACATTTTCTTTCGAATAGGCTCTGTTGACGTTAATTCAATCTTGTGGATTATGGTGGAAGTACAACCTGGTATCTCCGAGAGGACTTCTGTAAAATTATCCAGTACTTCTTTTAGTTTCCCTTTTTGTTCTGGAGTTAAAGTTGGACAGATATCTAATTCAGAAGTTATTTCTTCTTCAACACAAGGCATAGGATCTTCGATGTCTTCGCTCAAAACTATTACATAAGAGGTTACACAGCAATAATCTGAAATTGAACTATTCAGATTTTCATCAGCCACTGATAACACATTCTGTGACCTGTAAAAATATGCCTTCAGCAACTTAACATGAAATGTTTTTGGCTTACCTTTCTCATCAATTATGTAATCAACACTATTGAGTTTCTGCAGAACTTTAAATGGTCCTTGCCATTCAACTAACAACTTATTGTGTTCTGTTGGCAGTAATAGTAACACCTCACCATTGACTTTAACCTGCCTACGAGTACTTTTCTTGTCAAAGTACGTACTGTAGATTTCTATTGAAGTCTTTATATTTTCCTGGGATATTTTTGAAGTTTCCTCTAGCCTGTTTCTGTGATCAAAAAGAAAAGAGTAAACATTTTGGGTATCATTAGAAAGGCCAGTATTAGTCCATATCTCGTTCAGTATTAGTAGTGATCCCCTTACTTGGTATCCATAAAGGAGTTCAAATGGGGAAAAACCAAGAGTGTCAGAAGGAATCTCCCTCATAGCAAACAGGGCACAAGGTAAATTTCCATGCCATTCTCTAGGCTGCAAATGACACAATTTCTTCAATATAGATTTGAGAGCAGAGCGTTGTCTTTCACAACGACCATTGCCAGCTGGATGATACAGAGTGGTAAACAATGGTTTTACTCCCAACATTTGGTACACATGTTCCATAAGTTCTGATGTGAACTGCTTTCCTCTGTCAGATATTATTTCCTTTGGTATTCCTAACCTAGAAAATATTTACATAAGAGCATCTGCAACATCAACAGTGGTTATGGACTTTATAGGAATTGCTTCAGGAAATCCTGTAGCATAATCAATCATTGATAAAATAAACCTGTGACCTTCAGATGTTCTTGGATTCAGTGGACCCACTATGTCAATTCCTACTCTGCTAAAAGGAATGGAAACTGCTGGCATTTTTACCATAAAAACCCTTCTATGTCTACCTTTACTTGTGTTCCTCTGACAGTTATCGCAAGATCTACAATATAGCATACACATCTGTACACATTCCTGGCCAGAAATATAGTTCTTTGATTTTTTTTTTTTAGGGTTTTGCGATGACTAAAGTGTCCTGCCACAGGTAAATCATGAGCCAATTTAAGAACAACCTTTCTAAGTTTAAGAGGAACAACTAAATAAAATTTATTTGCAATTCTTAAATTGTTTGCATTTATAATTTCCTTATACAAAACTTCATTTTTCAGTACATACCTGTACTCCACTTTTGAGTTTCTTTTATGGTGTTGGATTGATAGTCTTTCCTGATCGATTCTAGGGTGGAACATTCATTTTGTAGTTTTATAAAGTCAATAGGAGTAGTCTCAAGGTCTTCTACATCAGGAAAAACTAATGGGTGAACAACTTTCCTTGAAGCTGAACGAGTGATTATATTAACATGTTCAATAGCTTTACCCTTTTCTGTAGGCAGATGGTTTCTTCGAGGTTCCTCGTCATTGGAGTTCATAGGGGGGCAGTCTCCATCTTCAGGAAAAAGAGCACCTTCAATGTTACCTAAAAGTACTGTGCAGAACTTAATTGGGGCAATGATAGCATTAACCTTTCCAGTAAACCATTTACATCCAATATAAACTGGTAACACTGGAAAAAAAAATTTCCTTCCTAAATAATCAATTAATGACGATTTTGGCAATTCCCTCTCATTCAAGTTAGGAAACAGGTCTTTGGATAGAATACATGTAGAACAGCCAGTATTACGTAAAATGGTAGAAACACGAGAACCATTAACCACACCATGAGTAAATGGAGCTCTAGAGTGAGTTTCTTTAGAAGTATAGCGACCAACCTTATTTGATCCTGCTTTGTTCGATGAAGTGCCAGGAATAGAAGTCATTGCTGCTTTACCTTTAGGACAGGATCGTGCAATGTATCCAGCTTCACCACAAACATAGCAAAGTGGTGTTGGCCTTTGGGTGACAACTGAAGATGGTTTAGGATTCAGACTTTTCTTTTGGGTCTGCTTATCCCCAGGATAACATCTATGTGCACCTGCAAATCTGTCTGCTGCTTCGGCAACATCTTTAGCTTTCCATAATTCCTGCTCCTTAATAAAAAGTCTGATGTCATGTGGTAAGACAGTGAGAAATTGATCAACAACAATAAATTCTCTTAAATTTTCAAAAGAATCATCAACATCACTTGAATGAAATGAAGTCATAAATTGAGAAAAATTAATCTTAGAGCTCATCTTAGCAAATCTGAATTCTTTACGGTACTGTTCAGGGGTCCTCTTAAAAGCCCTTAAAACAGCAGCTTTTAAACTTACATAATCTGCATTTATTCTTCAGAAAGGGTAGAATAAATATTTAAAGCAGTGCCCGAAAACAATAATGCCAAACGGGTAGCCCACTCACTAAAAGGCCACTCACATAAGGAAGCAACACTTTCAAATCTTATTATGTAAGCAGTTATGTCCTCATCTTCATTATAAGGAAGAAGTCTTGGTGGTTTAATACCACTTACCTTAGGAGCAGTACTTTCCTGAATACCATCATCAATTCTTTGTTTATCAAGAGCTAGCTTTGCTTCCTCAAGCGCTAATCTTCTTTCTTCTAAACTTCTATCTATTTCATATTTCTTAAGTTCTTGTTCTTTAGCCCTTTCTTCTCGTTCTTGTCTCCCCTTTTCTCGTTCTTGTCTCTCCTTTTCTCGTTCTTGTCTCTCCTTTTCATTTTTTTCTTCTCGTTCTTGTCTCTCTTGTTCTTTTTTTTTTCTTCTAGTTCTTGTCTCTCTTGTTCTTTTTTTCTTTCTCTTTGTAATCCTGCTTCATATTTTTTTGTTGCCTATTCACCAAGTCCATTTCCTTCCAAACCAATTATTCTTCCTTGCTCGATCCAATAGGAAAACTAATTCAGACATTGTATGAAACTAGAGCAAACCGTTACAATTAAACTAGGGTGTTGCCAAGGACAGTAACAAGTCTTGATTTTATGGTGGAACCTAAATAGAAAATATAATAAAGAAGGCTCAAATAGACCATAAAATATACTTCCAGTCCACACAGTAACAGTCAAAATACTAAAGAGCTTTCAACTACTTAAAACTCACTTTTCTTGAATGCTAACACGCATTAAGAAACAAGAGTCAGCATTTGCTGGACTACTTAACTAGGGTAACCCGTAGAATTTACTATGGCTTTAACACTATCATGCTTGGCGTAATTCCTGTCGCCTCTAGGCAATTACGATAGTCAAACTCCTTTACCCTTAAAGTCACTTAAAGATTTGTTCACAGAAGCTGTACTGTATTGAGCATGCGTAACAAACTCTTACTCACCCCGCAAAATATACATGTGATAATGGCTAAGTGAATTTCACCTTGATTACCACAACATATGCAGTATTATCCTGGCAAGGTCGCCAATGTAAGGGATATTTCTATATATCCTTATCATACTCTTAATGATGTTTATAGCATGATAATACCTCATAATATTGTGAAAATAGTAGGGCGAAAATCAAATAGAGATATATTTACCAATATTATATTTATCAATAATATTTAAAGTTACATACAACTAGAGTTCCATACAAATAAGATATAATTTACGAGAAATTATGAATGCCAATTAAACACAAAACATATAAATATAATTATTAAATTACCAGGAACAACAAATTCAAATATGAATGAAGAACTCATAAATCAACACTGATCTTATCACTACACTATAAATCTTGACTTTTATTTCGAGTGGCATTTTCGTATCACTTACCACTCCCGCTACCTCCCTCTACTTCCCCCAAGCTGCTTTTATCTAATTCTACTTTCATGTATAGCTATGCTGGCCATACCTTCCATACTGTTCACCATATATTCAGTCCTACACACATTTACTTTCAAGACATCCCACTCTAACGTCTTCTGCCATTTACAACCCTTCTCTGTAAATATTCCATATTTTAAGTGGTAATCATCAAATCATCTGCAAATAGCAACTCCCACATTTTTTTTTCTTATCTCTTCATTAAAAACATCCAAGACCGCCACAAATAGAAATAGGCTTAATGCTGACCTCTGGTGTAATCCAATAACAACTTCAAAGGTTTCTGGTTTCCTGACAGCTGTTTTTACTTTAGTCCTTGTTCTTTTGTTCATCATCTCTACCATTCTAATCAACTTTTCGATATCTACAAAAGCACCGAAGAGCTTCTGGTTTCCCTCTAATATTTTTTCCAGTAGTTGCTTTACTGAAAGGATGACATCCACAGTCCCTCCCCATATCATGAATCCATACTAGTGTTTCCATATCTCTAAAGTCTCTCTCAATCTCTCATCAAGTACTCTCTTAAAAACTTTCAAACTAAGCTTTGTTGGTTTAATTCCCCTGTAAATACCACATTTCATGATGTCACCTTTGGGCCTGAATATAAATACCATTAGACTCTCCTTCCAGTCTGCTGCTCTTTTAATTTATCATATAATCGTCCACCTATAGGGTGATGATATAGCTTTACTTATGATCAATGGTAATTCATTTAAGAAAAAAGAAAAAAACAATAGAATCTTAAATCACTTAAAAATATATTTTTACAATATTCTATATCAATGCTAAATAACAGTTTAGCTTAAATGATAGTTGTAAAAATTTGAAATCGAGATTTAGACATCGATCAGTAGTCAAGTTCTAAATAATTTAGTATTTGCAAAACCAAATTTATTTTCTTACTGAAGGGCTGCAAAAATTAACTTTGGATATTAACTTTTTTTTCGTATTTGTTTCATAGCGCTGCAAAAATTACCTTTGGAAATGAAGTAAGTGAACGTATCTGTGAATGGATGGGACCTTTCAAGGTTTGAAGGCCGCTCATGAATAACAGGGGCAAGGAACAGTCACATTAGCAAGCAGGACAATGCCCTAGAGACTGACCTTATATACATAGGATCAGAGCCCAAGAAACTTCTCCACACAAGGTACGACTAGGGAAGGCCAGGCAATGGCTGCACATGACTCAGCAGGCAAGCCTATAGGCTACCTCAAACCCCCCATCCTTATCTCACAAGGGGGCTGAGGTTGCAGACACTAAAGGCACTAACGAGTTCGAGCGGGACGCGAACCCCGGGGGGGGGGGGGGGGGGGCGAAGCCCCCCTGGGTAAGGATACGGCTTTTAGCATAGGTTAGGTGGGTTTTTTAAGTTAGCTTCTCCCGCAAAAATCGTGTTTAGAACGACGGCCACAGTTCAGAATATTCCCGTTTTTTACGTGATCTGGCCGTTACCCTACAAATGCTCCATTATTATAGTTTAAAAAATTTTTAACTATTGTATAGAAAATAGTTTATTTTAATAAAATCATACCCACTCGCAAAAAGGTTTCTGGTGTAGTATAAATAAAAAAAAACATTACCTTATTTGGAAAAAGACTTATGTTGCAAAAACCAATTTAGGATTTGCAGTCCATCAAGTCACGGTCCAACATAAAGCAAACAATAAATAACAGCTGGTCACTGCATATTGGTGATAGTTGGAGACTATTCTGATCGTTCACAGCAAACCAATCTAGTATGGATAGCCTTGACTAGTACAGCTTTGCTGATCATGATGTTAAACAAACCCTTTCACTACGTTAAGATATCCCCAATACGAATCAATGTTTTATATACATATATGCACACGAGAGAGAGAGAGAGAGAGAGAGAGAGAGAGAGACTCAATTTTTTGAAAGTTAAAATTATCACCTATTTATTTTTTATCTGCGCGTTTCTTGTGATATCCTAAAAGAAAAATTCAGGTGAAAATACCCTTTCTTAATCTTATCAATTTCGATTCACTTTAAACGATCTGCCAGTCATTTAATTACTAAAAATATTTTCTTTTCCACATATTTTGATGTGTTTCTCTGTGCTTCTTTCTTTTTCGTTGCCTTTTTAGTTTTAATCAACGGAGGACATTTTATTCTAAAAATATTATTCGTAAAGAAAATTGTAAACAATAATATTATAGTGTTGAAAACAACTTTTTACAATTTTATGGTTCTTAAGAAATGGAAACAATTTAAGAGATGATATAAATTTATTAGAATGATAAATAAAAGCTATTTCTGGAAAAGAGCATATATAAACCCAGAGCATTTTGAGAATAGCCTTTTTACTGAGATGAATCTTTTCATGGAAAAAGGAGAACGACAATTTGTCGAAAAAATAGAAACTGGAAAAAACCTATGGAAATTCCAAGAAAAATTCTTAGCTCCTTCGATCACAGGCAAAGGGAAAAGGACATCAAAGAGAAAGTTATGAAAGAAGCCAAGTAGCCAACCCTGGTGTCTCCAAATTTTAATTACCTGTGAGAAAATTAAACCAAAATATCTTTTTTTTAATAGTAATTTGTGAAAATAGATGAATTTTCTTGAGCAGAAACAATTCGTATATAAAGCTGTTCGAAAAGAGCCTATCCATGCTAACCTCAATTTCAACACAGTGTTTCGAGCAATAAAATTACTGGGTTAAAAATAGCAAAGAGCTGCTGGTAAAGACTTCGTGACTCTGCTCTTAGAAACTCTGTCAGTTGTAGTATCAGAGACAAAATCTAATCACACAATTGATAGGGGGTACGGGAGAGCTGCCTGGCCAATAGCAAATCCAGTTGAGAACGACGCATGAGAGTTTATGTTAAGCAATCGCTGGTTTATTTTTTACAGTTTTTGTCAATCATTCATAAAGAACCGACATAAATGAGGTCTTTACATATATTTGACAGACATGAGGTTCAAATGCAGAAAACTTATATTCATTGAAATATATCTAATAGCAGAAGTCGACAAAGAATCCATTGAAATATAACTAAAGTAATACCAGAAGTTGACTAAGAATTCTTTTAAATATCCTTAACTTTGGCACATTGAGATGTCAGCTGAGTAAAAAAAAAATAAAAAAATAAAAAAGGTTCTGCCTCTTATTAACTGGCGATGTCCCATCCAAGTAATGAACATACTCCTTTAATTCGTTTAATTCACAGCAATTATATATTCTCCTCTCCCTTTTCTCATTTTTTCTCACGCAGAGATAATAGTGTGAGAAGTCAGAAGTGTTATATGTGTTCACTTTAGTTTTTATTGGTCATTTAATGCGCAATAGGACTCACCCTATTTTTTTTTTCTATTTATTTGCTCATAAAACATCTACAAAAATTCCGTGAAACATATCAGGAGAAAAATCTAGCATAATTTATGGAAGGAAAACTATTGATTAATCAACGAATAAATCATCACCAAAAGTGAAAAAATATAAGTTAAACAACTCGCCAGATGAAAGTAAGTAAATCTTGATTTATTTTAATTTTCAGAAAGTATATTGAACCAGTGTTGAATCATCACAAGGTTTAAATATTAGGTTTATTGTTAAGTGAGTGACATAAACTACATTTCATCAAGAGCATTTGCTTCTTAAAGTTCTGTTATCTGCAACAAATTGCCAATATTCAACCGAATAGGATCCCTCAGATTTAATCCAATTTGGCTTGTCGTAACTTAGTCATAAATTAATAGAATCTTCCTCTTATTGCTAATGGTAATTTTTAGAATATGAAGCGCTAAGTAGGAGATGATGAATTGAGAAGTATTAAATTAAAAGCTCAAGATAGAGACAACGGGCGAAATCTAACCGAGTCCCTGTGGGTCAAAATTCGTAGGAGGAGATGCTGATGAATAACTGACTACGAGTGCTGTTTATAAAGAACCAAAACAAAGGATAGAAAATTGCATAGGATAGTGTGCCTGAGTATTATGTAAAGCAGGAGAACTCTAATCCAAGCCAGTTGAAGACAATTGTACAGAGGCTATGGCACTATCCAAAACTAGAGAACATTGATTTGATAACGGTGTATCCTTCGCCTAGAAGAGCTGTATGCCATAGCCGAAGAGTCTCCTTTGAAATTATCTAGTTGAAAGTAGGCACTGAACAATGACGGTAGTAAACAATTTTAGTTAAGCTGGGTGAAGAGCTTTGCTTGGCCTTGTCAGGTGTATGAGAAGGGTTCTAGGAATTCTTGCCGCATACATTTTCGCCGTAGTACTTTTTGTCACGGACTTTTTGCCGTAGGACTTTTTGTCACGGACTTTTTGCCGTAGGACTTTTTGTCACGGACTTTTTGCCGTAGGAAACTTTGCCACTAGGTATTTTTGCCGTAAGGAAGTCTTGCCGCAAATTGCATATTACTTTTATAATTTAAAGGTATATGAAAGAGTTGACCTATAAAAAAATAAGTATAGTGGCCTACATACATACATCTAATGCGATGGATGGTCTCTGATAATTAGCTCTTACTTATGAAGTTTTAAACAAGCAGTTTTAGCCCATACATACACTCCACTGGTCTTTGATAAATAGCTCGTGCTTCTAAAACAAGTTTTTATAAACAAGAAGTATACATACCTACTTACATACATACATACACACATACATCTAATTAGCTCTTACTTAGTAAGTTTTAAACAAGCAGTTTTTAGCATACATACATACACTCTACTACATACATGAATGCCGTATAATTAATAAAATATACCTAAATTATGAGTATAAAAGGGTATGAGAATAATAGTGTATTATAAAACTGAAAGTTTATTTATTCAAAACAACTAATAAATTTAAGAGCAATTGAAGTTAAAATAAATATTCAAATATTCATCATTGTCAAAATAAAATCAATAACAAGGTATTACAATATAGAAGGTTTATTTATTTAAAATTCAAAATATTTGAAAAAAAAAACTTTAATTAAATTTAGAATGAGTGCAAATTCAGTGCAATACTCCGTAAATAGTGTACTTTACGCTGAAAATCATATCTCGAAACAATTCTTTGTATTCGAACATAAACATCTTTGTACTTTTTATTCAATATCAATTCTTTTCTTTTTTGCTAGACTCTCTTTGTTTTTCAAAATGTTAATTAATTGCCAAATATTTGGGTGGATATTTGTAACAAAGCTTTGCAAGGCATTATGAAACCCTTCTACACTATTATTGTTGTTTGGTAACTTATTTAAAGTCCGTTCATAAACATTCCACATATCCACAGGAAATGTTGGACCGACTCTTCGTCTACGATGGGCCCCTGCCTCTTACCCCACCAATATAATACGTCTCAAAATAAAATACCAGGTCCTTAGGCAAATCATCGTTGTCAACTAGTTCCTCAAATGTTCTAATAAAGTCACTAGAAGGAACAAATGCAAGTGCTGTAAAGCATTTGACCAAGGTGTTAAATTCAGAATCACTCTGGTAACGCACTTTATGGGCAAATTCACAGACTTTTCGAAAAATAGTTTTAGCTAAATGAAACAAACATCCGGTTAAACTCACATTGGGGAAATAATTTTGAAAACTATCGAAATTTGCTTTTTCAAAATCAGTCATCAAAGTTTCAGGATGCAAATCTTGAGAACCCCAAAAAATATTCCATACATCTCCTCAGACTTGTTAGGAAGGAAGGCAAATATGCGTGGTATACTAACGTTATCTATAAGAATGTGTAATGTATATAGCTGGTAATATATATCAGGGGCACATTTGAATGTTCCATCACAAGCCCAATGTCTGTGATTTTCCAGGTCATCTAATCCAGAATCGGTGCCGAATATCAAGATTCTGCTGACGTCATCTTCGCCACTGTGATATAATAAAAAGTTTTCGCCACTCTCGAGACGCGTAAAGTCTTCAGGAATTGCAGAGCCATTTCTTGCATTAGGAATAGGAGGAGCCTGTACATGAACCTG
>NC_090734.1:2406395-2411297 GCF_036898095.1 Palaemon carinicauda | reverse complement strand
AAACAATCCGAATTTTCCAGCAAAGTAGTAAATGAATAAAATTCATAAGTTAAATTAGTTTTTGATTCAGTTGAATAATGTTTGCAAAAACTATAAGACAGCCAAGCATTATAATGTCCAAGATTTTAAGCCCCCTAAGAGATAAAATTGTTTGAACTATATCGAAAGAGTTTTAAAATCCTCACAGGATATCTTGATAATGAATCATTTCAGTGATCTGTATCGTCTTCTACGAAAGGCTGGAGTCTTAAAAGCAACGACCTGTTTTGCAAAGAAGTTATTCCCGGAACTCTTAATAATAACATGCAAATGACATCGGACAGCAGTCAGGTTTAATATTATCATTCCCAGAAGATATTTTTTCTATTGGGAGCCCCACCTTTGAAAGGGACCTCGGTGGATGATTCCTCGTGAATGGGATTCTTAAATTATTTTCCAAAATTTTATTTTCTGTTTCCCTCTGATTTCAGAATTAGCCGAATGGGATATATTCATGCTAAAAGAGATACGAAGATATAAATAACTTTGATTCTGTCATATCATATATATACACCTAAAAACAACAACAACAACAACAAAAACAACAGCAAATGCTGCTGTGTCAGGTTCACTGCAGGACAATAGCCTCAGATAGGTTCTTTTCATGTCTGGTGTTTGGTCAGTTTTCATCACCCCGGTGGCCTGCACGGATGGCTGAAGGTTGGAGACTTTGGACTGATTGCTCACTGCAAACCAATCAAGTACGGGGGACCTTGACTAGTACAGCTTTGCTGGTCATGACATTACACAAACCCTTTCATGAATTCATGAATTCTAGATTTGTGTGTTTGGTTGTAAGGAATACAAAAAATACTTGAGTTGAATAATGTTTTCAAAGTGTTGTTGAACTACATATATTTGTAATTGAGCTTAGTATTTACTTTTGAAAACTACACGAGTCTCAAATCCATATGTGACCAAGAGTTTGTTACTTGGCATTCAATTAATGATAAATTTTGCACATTTTTACGTGTTTTTCATATTCAAAATGGGTTAGTCACTGTCTATATAAGCTTGCCGACCAGGGTTCGATTCCGGCCGGAGCCAAGCTCTTGTCTTTGTGTGATTTCGCCTGGGGGCCCTGATCCCGAGGTCGTTAAGAGAATCAGACATTAATATATCAAAAATATATATGGCTTATTTGAATATGAAAAACACGTAAAAAATGTGCAAAATTTATCATTAATTGAATGCCAAGTAACAAACTACCAATTAGCTACGATGGTGAAGATGGGTTGATTTTCAATTCTAAGTACAAAATACCTGAATTCGACAGGTATAAGTACAGTAGAATTGTCATTGACTTTATATCTTTCTTCGTGGCCGAATGGGTTAGTCACTGTCTTTATAAGCTTGCCGACCAGGGTTCGATTCCCGGCCTGAGCCAAGCTCTTGTCTTTGTGTGATTTCGCCTGGGGCCTGATCCCGAGGTCGTTAAGAGAATCCAGACATTAATATATCAAAAATATATATGGCTTATTTGAATATGAAAACACGTAAAAATGTGCAAAACTTATCATTAATTGAAGGCCAAGTAACAAACTACCAATTAGCTACGATGGTGAAGATGGGTTGATTTCAATTCTAAGTACAAAATACCTGAATTCGACAGGTATAAGTACAGTAGAATTGTCATTGACTTTATATCTTTCTTCGTGGCCGAATGGGTTAGTCACTGTCTATATAAGCTTGCCGACCAGGGTTCGATTCCTGGCCGGAGCCAAGCTCTTGTCTTTGTGTGATTTCGCCTGGGGCCCTGATCCCGAGGTCGTTAAGAGAATCCAGACATTAATATATCAAAATATATATGGCTTATTTGAATATGAAAAACACGTAAAAATGTGCAAAATTTATCATTAATTGAATGCCAAGTAACAAACTACCAATTAGCTACGATGGTGAAGATGGGTTGATTTCAATTCTAAGTACAAAATACCTGAATTCGACAGGTATAAGTACAGTAGAATTGTCATTGACTTTATATCTTTCTTCGTGGCCGAATGGGTTAGTCACTGTCTATATAAGCTTGCCGACCAGGGTTCGATTCCCGGCCGGAGCCAAGCTCTTGTCTTTGTGTGATTCGCCTGGGGCCCTGATCCCGAGGTCGTTAAGAGAATCCGACATTAATATATCAAAAATATATATGGCTTATTTGAATATGAAAAACACGTAAAAATGTGCAAAATTTATCATTAATTGAATGCCAAGTAACAAACTAACAATTAGCTACGATGGTGAAGATGGGTTGATTTCAATTCTAAGTACAAAATACCTGAATTCGACAGGTATAAGTACAGTAGAATTGTCATTGACTTTATATCTTTCTTCGTGGCCGAATGGGTTAGTCACTGTCTATATAAGCTTGCCGACCAGGGTTCGATTCCTGGCCGGAGCCAAGCTCTTGTCTTTGTGTGATTTCGCCTGGGGCCCTGATCCCGAGGTCGTTAAGAGAATCCAGACATTAATATATCAAAAATATATATAGCTTATTTGAATATGAAAAAACACGTGAAAATGTGCAAAATTTATCATTAATTGAATGCCAAGTAACAAACTACCAATTAGCTACGATGGTGAAGATGGGTTGATTTCAATTCTAAGTACAAAATACCTGAATTCGACAGGTATAAGTACAGTAGAATTGTCATTGACTTTATATCTTTCTTCGTGGCCGAATGGGTTAGTCACTGTCTATATAAGCTTGCGACCAGGGTTCGATTCCCGGCCGGAGCCAAGCTCTTGTCTTTGTGTGATTTCGCCTGGGGCCCTGATCCCGAGGTCGTTAAGAGAATCCAGACATTAATATATCAAAAATATATATGGCTTATTTGAATATGAAAAACACGTAAAAATGTGCAAAATTTATCATATATATATATATATATTTATATATATATATATATATATATATATATATATATATATATATATAATATATCTACGCAAATACACACACACAAACATATATATATATATATATATATATATATATATATATATATATATATATATATATATATATATATAGATATATATATATATATATATTATATATATATATATATATATATATATATATATATATATATATATATATATATATATATATATATATTGTCACGTACACCTTGTTTGTGAATCTCTGTTTGAGGTCATTTGGATGACCTCAGTTCGCTGGCTCGCTTGGGAGTGTGTGCTTTCTCAGCATCCACTAGCGACAAGAGTCTGTCTCTATGTCAAATTGCCGACGAGGGTTTTCTCTGTCTCCTCCTTGTTTTTGCAGATTCCTTGGGGGGGTGGTGCCAATGGCTCAGGAGAGCGAAGGATTACCGGATGGATCCGGATTGCCATAAACGAGTACCTCCTCAATCATGACCATATTTGGTCTTCTTCTCAGGACGCCATGGGGTCACGCCCATCGACGCCCGCGGCCTAGGTATTAGTCGAGCCTGAGATCTCACAAGGAGCATATAAGACTTTATCATAGTTACATTGCTTACCACGACCCATACTCTGATAGTTTTATACTTTAAAAGTTTAGAGAAAAGTGAGAGAAACTCTGAAGTAAAGTAATAATTCCTTCGTTCCTGACTGTTCTTCGCCCAAGAATAAGTTTGATAAGAGCACTTATTTTATGGATAAGATTGATCATTTTCCAGACTTTGAAGCAACTTAAGTGTGCTCAGACCTGTGTAATCAATTACTTAATGAAATACATGTTGTCAGATACAAGTGAAGTTTGTCTTACCCCACCACTTGAACTTGAACTTATTTAGAATTGAAATTGTTAAGAACGGTGACAATATTTATATATATATATATATATATATATATATATATATATATATATATATATGTATATTTATACATATATAGATAAACATATATAGATAAAACATATATATATATATATATATATATATATATATATATATATATAGATAGATAGATAGATAGATATCCATATAAATGTATATCTATATGTATAAATATATATATATATATATATATATTATATATATATATTTATATATATAGATATATATATATATATATATATATATATATATATATATATATATATATATATATATATATATACATACATATATATATGAATATAATATATATATATATATATATATATATATATATATATATATATATATATATATATAAATTTGGAGAAACAATGTATATCCAATAGTCAATTTTCATATAAAACAAACATCCAGACGCCTCTCTTTATTATCGTGTAATCCGAATACTCAATTTTTCATTCTTTCTCCTTATTCTATAATCTAACCTTTTCATGTCATTGAGACTCCCTAAAGTATTATATTCCAATTCCTTTCTTTTTCCTTTCTTGACATTATATCCAAAACATCACAATATCCACTCCAATAAAACTCATCATCAGGTCATCCCGGTGTAAAGGTTTCAAGCTAAGAGGATTTTTCCTCCAAGGTTTCAAGTTAACCACAGTTTCAAGCTACCCTCCGCTAACTTGAAACCGTTTTCATATCACCGGGAGGTACTTAGAAACTGGTTTCCAAAGAAACGAGACACAAAATGCCACTTTTCCGGTATAGTTTCTCAGGTCAGCGATGGACATTCATTTATCAGCTTCCGTCGAAAAGTATCCCTTGAGGGTAGCAGGATTGAAGAACATGCCCAATAACGTTATACTCTGTAATCCATAAATACCAAAAACTGACGACACTTTCTGAATCACAAAGCTACTATGCATTACGTAATACTAGCTAAGGTATTCAATGGGGAAAGTTATTTCCAATTACAAATGATAAAAAGACCTAATCCCCCCGTTCTAATCAATGGTCCTATATAAGATAAGTGCACTGA
>NC_090734.1:2391395-2393895 GCF_036898095.1 Palaemon carinicauda | reverse complement strand
TATATTTACTTCCTATTTGCAGCCCTGGAATATGTGATAATGACGATCACGAAACGTCGGGATTTTTAATAAATGGATATATAGAACTACCTATTTCCCTGTCCTTTTTGAGAAATGTAAGATACTGGCTGCCGCCACCTTCTCTGATGATATATATATATATATATATATATATATATATATATATATATATATATATATATATTTATATTTATATATATATATATATATATATATATATATATATATATAATAAATAAATAAATAAAATGAACCTACAATTTATGAAATAATTTAATTTATTTTGGCTTTCACAATGACCATCTCCGATCCTTTTCAGTAAACAATTATTTTTAAATCATGTATAGTATATACACTTCAAATTGTGTATTCTTATATATATATATATATATATATATATATATATATATATATATATATATATATATATATATATACTGCATATATGTGTATATATATATATATACATATATATATATATACAGTATATATATATATATATATATATATATACAGTATATATATATATATATATATATATATATATATATATATATATATATATATATATATATATATATATATACTGGATATATACAAATATATGTATATATATACATATATATACATATATATATATATATATATATATATATATATATATATATGTATATATGTATATATTTATGTAAATATACATAATATGGATATATATATATATATATATATATATATATATATATATATATATATATATATATATATATATATATATTTCAAGGAGAGCTCCATTGTATTAACATTTTACTTTTAAAGTATGTGGCCTACCTTTCGAGTGTGGCCTACGGAATTTGGTCTCTGATATAGTATGTGGCCTACATACTGTTATTACTTGTTTTGGTGGTTAAAGTAAGGTAGTTGATAAACTGATGGTTTGGTAAGTCATTGATGGTCTTATAAGGCTTACTAATAAAAAATCCCGTGGACAAGATAGAATGGTTTGGCGATGCAAAAGAAAAGGATGCCAGGCAACCAGATCTACTCGAACTGGCAACAATTTTTTCACATATACAGATCTGAATTGCAAGTTAAATAGTTGCCTTTCATTGTGCAAAATTATGGAATTAGTGTATCTATGGACTCTTTCCATGGACGTGGATACAGTGCAAACTATTACAGGAAGGTCTCCTACGACAATAGTGGACTGGTTTAATTACTGCCGCGAAGTGTGTTCAGCAAAAGTTTCTGTTTTAAAAAGAGGTCAAATGAAGGGCACTGAATCTTCACCAGTACAAATCGATGAAGCGCGCTTCGCTGGTCGCAGAAAGTACAATAGGAAGTGAAAATAATTGATTTCATTACATATATATACAAACTCTTCCTAAGGTAGGACACATTCAAACCGGCTTAGGTAGGACACATTCAAACCGGGTAGGCCACATACTATAACAGATCCAAAAAGATAGGCCACATACTATAACGGCACCGAATATGATTCTTGGTAACTTTAGTGCCATCTATTGTTTTGTTTTGCTTTTCATATGCATGATGAGAGAGAAAGCAAGGGAGAGAAGAGCCTACAGGGAGAAGCAGCAAGAAAAAAGAGTTTACGTGTAAACGATGAGAGTCACTTAGTTCTGAAACAACCTACAACAATAAAGGTAGACTTGGCTGGTCCACTGATGGAGAAAGGCCTCGAACATTATTATTATCATGAAAATGATGATGATGATGATGATTATGATGATGATTATCATTATTATTATTGTTAATGTTATTGTTATTGTTGTTGTTATTATTGCTATTGTTATTACAAGCTAAGCTAGAACCATAGTTTGAAAAGCAAGATGCTATAATCCCAAGAGCTCCAACAGGGAATAAATAGCCTAGTGCGGAAAAGAAACAAGGTAATAAACTAGAAGGGAAGTAATATACAACGAAAAAATATGTTAAGAACAGGAACATTAGATTATATTTTTTATATGTAAACTATAAGTCTTAAAAATCAAAAGGTAGAGAAATAAGATAGAATATCGTGCCCTAGTGTATCCCCAAGCAAGAGAACTCTAATCCTAGACAGTGGAAGATCAAAGTGCAGAGGCTATGGTACTTCCCAAGAATAGAGAACAATGGTTGTATTTTGGAGTGTCCTTCTCGTAGAAGAGCAGCTTACTATGGCTAAAGAGTCTCATCTAGCCTTACCTAGGGGAAAGTAGCCACTGAACAAATTAAAGTGTAGTAGTTAACCCCTTCAGCGAAGAAGAATTGTTTAGTAATCTCAGTGTTGTCAGGTGTATGAGGATAGAGGAGAATATGGAAAGAATGGGTAAGACTATTTGGTGTATGTGTAGGCAAAGACAAAATGAGCCGTAGCCAGAGAGAGGGAGCCAATGTAGAACTATCTGGCCAGTCAAAGGATCCAATAACTCTCTAGCGTGGTATCTCAATGTATGGCTGGTGTCCTGGCCAACCTACCACT
>NC_090734.1:2378895-2381395 GCF_036898095.1 Palaemon carinicauda | reverse complement strand
CGTGATTCCTCCTTTGGAGAGGTTTTGTTTATCTGGATTAATTGTTGACGACCTGGCTAATAATAAGAAAGTTGATGCGGCTACTCTGATTTAGATTATTGTTGATGACCCGGGCCGAATGAACTTAGATTGCTGTTATTGATGATGATGATGATACTGATGATGATGAGGATGATGACGACATCCAGGACCCCAATTATGGAGGCAGTGGTGGCAACATGCCACACAGTTTAACCTGTTAATCTCAGATTGATGGTTGTGCCGTGAAAGACAGTTCGGCAGTTTGTGAACGACTGTGTTGCAAATATTATATATACACATATTAAATTTTGGTGTTGGTGAACTCTTAATATACATATGTGTTTTGTGTTTTTATGTTTGAGTTGCGGTTAGTTTTAAGTTTTGTTAGGCTATATTTGATTGCGGATGTTTTTTTTGATAATTATATATTTAGTGTCATGTTTTTGATTAGTTTTAAGTGTTCATTTTGATTGTGGATGGATTTTGGTTGGATTTATTATAGTTTGTAAGAAATATATAGTTTTAAGGTTATGTTTTGTTTATTTTGTCCTTTTGTCTAAGAGTCTGGTTTTAGATAACGTCAGGGGAAAGTTTGTGTTGCGGAGACAATTTTCAGAAGTAAGATTCAAGGGGGTGGGGGTTGTTTTGCAACATCCCGCCACAGGGTGTTAGTGAAAATGGCAACAACGGAGATCTGACTAATTGCAGTAATTACAGAGGTATCATACTTACGCCAGTTGTCATGAAAATATATAGTATATTTATTCTAAAGACACTGGAGGGAAAGATTGATGAAAAGCTGGGAGATGAACAAGCAGAATATCGAAAAGATAGAAGTTGTACTGACAAAATCTTCATTTTAAAACAAGTAGTACAACAATGCGCAAAATATAGAAATCCACTTTTGACGGTATTTATAGAATATGAAAAAGCCTTTAATAGTGGGCACTATTCAATTTTGTGGAGTCTCAAGTTATTATGGAGTGCCTCTTAAATATGTAAATTTGATTAAGTCTGTTCATGAGCATAGCAAAAGCAAAGTTAATGGTAGTTTAGTCCTATCAAATGAATTTCCAGTGAACAGTGGAGTACTCCAAGCGAATGTGTTGACACCTATGTTGATTATCCTCATGGATTTTGTGATGCAGCTGGGGATGGTGGAGAAGGATTGAAATGGATTGTATACAGGATATTAGCGAGCCTAGAATATGCTGATGACGCTGTCATATCAGTAGAAAACCATAGGACTTGCGAAGCTTGCTTACCATAGTATATGATATATCACATGACATTGGGCTCAGGATTAATATAAGAAAGGCAAATGGTGAGAACAGAATATGCAATGGAAGATAAAATGTCATTGGAACGAGAAAGGTTTAATAATGTGGAATAATTTAAATATTTAGGAACTTTGATCTTCAATACAGGGTCTTTAGAATTTTAAGTTTATTGAAAAACTGAAAAAATCAAATGAGGCAATGGTGAGGTTAAGTAAAATTTGGAAATTAAAACCCTTGAAATTACATATTAATATCAGGCTATATATCAGCTTAGTGAGATTTGTGTAACTGTATGGATATGAATCGTGGTATAAAATTGGAACAATATCCAACAGATTTTGTAGATTTAAGAACAAAGCTAATGGTAGGACTGGATTAGAAATGAAACTATAAGAGAGATTACTCAAGTACCAAATGAGGATGAGATCATGGTAAAGGGTAGATGGAGGTGGTTTGGGCACGCTCTTCACACACCCCACGAAATAGAATTTTTTCGCGTTACGAAGTATAGCGAAAAATAATTGTCCTAACGACATGTAAGCAGATCTTAGTGTCTTGTTACTTAAGTTCAGTTGTTATGTAGGCAGTGGCCAATGAGAATTTAGTGTTGGGTGAAACGTATTCGATGTTTGAAGAGGTATTTAGTAATTGGTCACTTTCTACCACACGCTAGCCCGAGCAATTCAAATTTATTACCTAGGACGCCAGGCAGGGTCAAATACAGCTTCAGATGTGAATAGTGTTTTCACGCTAGCAATCAGAATGTTGAAACCGCGTCAAGAAGTGATGAACAATCTATTATCCGATTTCCAGCAGAATATTCAACAAGTATCCGCACCTCGTTAAAGTATGATGGATAACCATTTGAATGAGCATCGCGTGATTTTGACGAAACTGATACGAAAATGTTAGCATTAGATGCGATTGTTTATCAGCTTGGAGGACAAGGAACATCTAAAACTGCTGCAGAAACGAGTTAGTACGAAAAGAACAGCATCGCCGAAGGTATCAAGCTAGTTAAAGATCGAGGGAAAGTCTGTGGATTCATATCAACTTTGATGGAAGAGGTCTAGAGCTCAATGAAGGCCGAGAAGGGACATTGGAGCCGGGAATGTACCAAGAAAGACGTCGAAAAGATAAGTGAAAATAGAGCTGTTTTTATTTTGTATCCTTTGCAGTTGGTACAAGGAAATTGGAAC
>NC_090734.1:2358383-2360883 GCF_036898095.1 Palaemon carinicauda | reverse complement strand
GAGGCTACAATCTCACTAACCCTGGCCCCGGACGCGAGTGCAAAATGGAAAAATAACTTTTTGTGTCAAATCCTTTAACGCACACTCTTCATTGCTCAACAGAGAAGCGAAATGAAGAACTTGTCTAAAGACCATGAAATGGGCTTTGGAGGTGCTGAAGGTCTGAGCCTAGCACAGGCTTTCGGGACTTTATTAAAGATCTCGTTACCTAGGTCGACCTGGAAGGCATATAGAATGGGTCTTGTCAAAGCAGACTTACACGCTGAAATCGTGTTCGCTGCCAACCCTTGACCATGGAGGTGGGGAAAAAAGATAAGCAGAAGTCTGTCTAGATCTCCTGCGGAATCTTCGCCTTGACAAAAGGCCACCCATTTTCTCCAAGATGACTCATATTGCCTTCTAGTAGATTTGCACTTATATTCCTCAAGGAAGTCTATACTGGCTTTCGAAATCCCGAAACGCTTTCTCACCGCTAGGGAGAGAAAATCATGAGCTGCAGGGTCCGGGTTTTCTGTAATGAAGCGCAGACAGTTGACTTCTGGGCTCGCTGGGTCAGAACTGGATCTGGTAGTGGTACAAACTTCAGCTACAGTTCCAATGCCAGGAGGAACCACACGCTGTTCGGCCACTTGTGGGCCACTATTGCCGCTACCCTTTGAAGGATCTCAGTTTGTTGAGGACCCTCAACAGAAGGTTGTGAGGAGGGAACAGATAAATCTTGGACCATCTGTTCCAGTCGAGGGACATCGCGTCCACTGCTTCCGCTAAGGGGTCCTCGTACGGGGCACGTACAGGGGCAACTTCTTGTTGTCTTTCGTCGCAAAGAGGTCTATCTGCAGTTCTGGGACTGATTCAGAATGAAGGAGAATGATCCTGCGTCTAAGGACCATTCCGACTCTATCGGTGTGAACCTGGATAGAGCGTCCGCTGTCACATTGCGGACTCCTTGAAGGTGAACTGCCGACAGGTACCACTTCTTCTTTTCCGCCAATCGGAAGACGGCCAACATCACCTGGTTGAGAGGTGGTGACCTCGATCCTTTTCGATTCAAGTATCTCACAACTACCTCGCTGTCAATCACCACCTTATGTGGATCGAATGACGCAGGGAGACTTTCTTTAAGGTAAGGAGCACTGCCCTAGCTTCTAGAAAGTTTTATGTGAAAGGTCTTGAATAGCCTTGACCAATTCCCCTGGACTTTTTTCCGATGAGAGTGACCTCCCCATCCCTCCTTCGAGGCGTCTGAGTGAATCGTCACCGACGGGGGAGGTGGCTGAAGAAGAACCTGACTTCTTTAGATGTCTGGCTTGGGACCAAGGCCTGAGAAGAGTACTTAGCCGAAGCGGCTGGTCTTCTCAGATCTCTTCACGCGTTTGATGCATAACTTCTCCAAACTCCGATTGCATCCTTTAGCTGTGCTCTTAGCACTGGGTCTGTCACCGAAGCAAACTGGAGAGAGCGCAGTACTCTCTCCTGCTCGTGTCTTGATATCCTTTCGGAATCTTGAAGTCTCTTGACAGAACCCGCTATCTCCTTCCTTTTCTTCGCCGAGGTGGAGAAACGGTGTGACAAAAGGTCCCAGTGGATTCTCAGCCACTGGAACTTTTGAGATGGAGAAAGTCGAGACTTTTTCTGTTGATCTTGAAGCCTAGGTACTCTAGGAACTGGATCACTTGACTGGAAGCTTGCAAGCATTCTGTCTCGGATGCTGCCCACACCAACCAGTCGTCCAGGTAGGCTACTACCTGAATTCCCTTTAGGCGAAATTGTTTGAGAGCTACGCTCGCAAGCTTCGTAAAAATCCTTGGGGCTATGTTTAGCCCGAATGGCATGGCTCAGAAGGCGTATAGTCTTCGTTGTACCCTGAACCCTAGGTAGGGGGAGAGTCGATGGCTAATTGGAATGTGCCAGTAGGCGTCTGACAAGTCTATAGAGACGGAATATGCCCTCCTGGGCAGTAAGGTCCTTATGTGTTGCAGTGTTAGCATTTTGAATTTGCAATTCACTATGAACTTGTTAAGTGGCGACAAGTCCAGAATGACTCTGAGCTTTTCCGAGTCTTTCTTGGGAACACAAAACAGCCTCCCTTAGAAATTGATGGGCTTCACCCTTTTTCTCCAACAGTTCTTGAACGTACTCCTCCATAACGGGTGTGGAGTGTTGGAAAAACCGAAGGCACGGGGGTGGAGTGCTGTACCAGCTCCCGCCCAGTCCATTCTTAAGTAGGCTGTGGGCCCAGGGATCGAAGGTCCACCGATCCCGAAATTTCAGAAGTCTCCCTCCTACCGGTATCACCTCGCTTGGACTGCCGTCCTGAGGTCTTGCCTTCCTGACCATGACAACCCCTGAATCCCCTTCACCTTGAGGGGTGTCTAGACCAGCCTCTGGCTGCTCCTCTAGGCTTTGCTCGAAAGGAAGTAGACTGCCCTTCGAATGCTGGGGTGAATGCCGTGGACTGTGTCAACACGCCCTGGGGTACCCACTGAAAGGTGGTCGGGGT
>NC_090734.1:2338383-2343383 GCF_036898095.1 Palaemon carinicauda | reverse complement strand
GTGTATTTCTAGTGAAAGCAATATCCCCCGAAGTTCAGGGAATGCAAATTCTAGGTCAGGTGAGACGTAACTCGTCTCTTCCTAAGATTTCTCTGGCTGATTCATGGTTAACAGTGTTTTTTTTTTTTTTTTTATGTAGATATATTGTATTTTCTCGATGCATTATTTGCCTAAAGATTACATAGGTGATATAATCTTTGTCAAAATTACTTCTCTCTCTCTCTCTCTCTCTCTCTCTCTCTCTCTCTCTCTCTCTCTCTCTCTCTCTCTCTCTCTCTCTCTCTCTCTCTCTCTCTCTCTGTAATATCCTTTTCAAGTTTTCTAAGAAAAGAATTAAGTGCTCGTTGGATGTTTCCCCATTTTCACATAATAAGAAGAAGTTCTAGCATTATCATTATTTCTTCTATCATATATGGAAAAAAATAAATAATTAGATAAATTAAATCTATCGGGATCTAATCATCTAAAGGAAATCGTAATGATATATCGGTCTCAAAACCATTTCTATTTTGCCTCGCATGAAAACAAACAGATATTTTTCACTGGAATTTGTTAAAAAAAAAAAAAATCATGGCTCAAATTCACCTAAATTTCTCCATCTGGAAATATAAAAAAAGTTATATGTATTCCGCTATGCAGCACATGTTAATTAACAGCATATGTTAACTAAACAGTAGATATTAATTAAACAGGGGTTATTAATAAAAAATTAAATATTTCTTAAACAGTAGATTCCAAGTAGCATTTCATTGATTATTCAAATACAAATCATTAAAGAATTAATATGGGCCTATCTGGAAGCTGAAAAACATTATTTACATTTAGACTATATTGACCTGTTTTTAGTAGTATTACGTTGAATTGTTTTATAAGAGTCCGAACAAAAAAAAAAAATTTCTTTTTTAAGTTAGTATGTAAATGTTATTATTATTATTATTATTATTATTATTATTATTATTATTATTATTATTATTATTATAATTATTATTATTATTATTATTATTATTATTATTATTATTATAAATAGCTAAGCTTCATTGATAATGAAAGATGAATTTTAAAGAACTCATTTGTAACCATTACGATATATTGTAGAAGAAATTGGCATAGATTTCATTTCCATCATATTGAGAACGGTAATTCATCAATCAGAACTGTTGTATAACTGAATCTGTGAGTCGCTACTCACTTTTATTCAAATGAGATTTAGAATAATCAAATTAGACCATATATCTAAACGGTTTTCCTATCATTGCTGTTATTGCCATAATAATAATAATTGATATCATAATTTCTTATTCAAATTATATAACATAATCATATAAAAATATCAAGCATATAAATATATATCAATGTATTCGAAGCTATGATTATATATTCAAATTTTAAAACAATTATATTTCGAAATCATCAAAAATTTCACGGAACATAACTAACTATCAATTGGGTTGTAAATCAATCTTCTTAACCATAGAATAATTGAATTTGAAGAGAGAGAGAGAGAGAGGAGAGAGAGAGAGAGAGAGAGAGAGAGAGAGAGAGAGAGAGAGAGAGAGAGAGAGAGAGAGAGAGTATTGTCCACCCTCTCGATTATTCTTGAAACTTTTAAATCTCATCCCCTTCATCGGGCTTCATAAAAATTTTGATTTTTTTTTTTTTTTTTTTTTTGGATGATGATGAATGTTAGATATATGATAATTTATCCCAAGCTAGGGGAAAAAGAAGTCATTTACCTGAATTAAGAGATCAAGACAAAAGCATTATTCTAATTTTCAAACAGCTTCCGATATATTTGCAGCACACTCCAGCGAATTATATCTATCCCCTGATATTTCATATCTCTTATCTTGTCTGTCTTCTTTCTAACCGTCCGACGGACGACTCTTCAAAATGCAAAATTCATAATATCTGTTATATCTAAATCTCCCTTTATTTTTACTTATTCATTTATGTTTTTACTATTCTATCGCTAATATATGTCTTAAGTTTTCATAAGACCAAAAATAAAATTAATACAAATATTCTATGGAAATTCAGTATTATAGGCTTACAACATCTATTCCCAATATATTTTCCCCACGATTTCTGCTGAAATGTCTGCAAAGATTAAGTTAGAAATGTTGTGGAAAACGCATTGAATAAAATGAAACTGAGAAGCTTTGTGGTTGTTGTAAAGTAGTATAGTTACCTGAGATATTTCTTACTTTCAAATACATAATTTTAAATCCCATCTTTGAGATGTAATCATTTGACCTAATTAGATAAAAAGCCTTCTTCCTTTATATAGCTTCACTCAACAAAATGACAGAGAGTATAGGAGTACCTGATTTCTGGATTCTCATATATGATTTGGAAAATATCTAATGGAACTAACGCGATATTGAAAAAGACATTTCATCTAAAAAAAAATCCCTTTTATCTTTATTAAATAAACGAAATATAGCTGCAGCTTATCTGTCATTCCTAATATGTTGTGTTTATTTAACTTCAACAACATATTATTCAATTAAAAAAAGTCATAAAAAAGGCTTGATATATCTGATCTCAGAGAGTTGAGTTGAATCAAACTATTCTGCCTAGTCTGATATGAAGTTGCTTTCATAATACAACTCCATAATAAAGACTAATTTTATCCTTCCCATCTCCGCAGATGATTTAAGATGGTCCTTTACTTACCCTTTTTTGTATCATCATATTATCTTTTTATATCCTTATGAAAAATAAGTTTCCTTAACCGTATTCTCTTTAAACACTACTAGAGTTCTGGTAGTTTCATAGTCATTCGGTTAATGTAAAAACTTGTTCATATAACTCTTTTCTTATTTCTCCATAAAACGTTTTCTTTTGTCTGATTTCTGGATAGTTTTGGAAGATTTTTTTTTTTTGGAGGGGGGGGGGGGGGGTGGGGGGTTGGGGGACGGCATTAGAAGAATATTTTTGCCAGAGTATTTCACTGTATTTGGTCCTGTGTCACAATATTTCATTGAAGCTGGCCATTGGAACTGGTTCTGTGGCAAAGTATTTCATTAGAGCTGGTCGTCTGTATGAATATCACATTGGAGATGGTCCTATTTTAGTATTTCATCGCAGATGGTCCAGAGCATTCCATCGGAGCTGGTTCTGTGCTTAGTATCTAATTGGAGGTGGTCGTGCCATAGCATTTCAATAGAGCTCGTTCGGTGGCATAGCATTTTATTGGGGCTAGTCGTGTGTCATAGCATTTCCTCGTAGATGGTCCTGTGCAGAGCATTTAATTGGAGGTGGTCTGGTATCATAGCATTTAATTGGAGGTGGCCCGTGTGCCATAGCATTTCATTAGAGCTCGTCCGGTGTCATGGCATTTCATTGAAGCTGGTCGTCTGACATAGCATTTCATTGAAGATGTCCTGTGCAGAGCATTCTATCGGAGCAATTCCTGTGCTTAACATTCAATTGGAGCTGGTTCGGTGTCATAGCATTTCATTGGAGCTAGTCCAGTGTCATTTCATTTCATTTGAACTGCTCTCGTAGCATAGCATTTTATTGCAGATTTTCCTGTGAAGAGCATTTAATTGGAGTAGTCTGGTATAATAGCATCTAATTGGAGGTAGTCCGGTGCCATAGCATTTCATTTGAGCCTGTCCGGTGTCATAGCATTTTATTGGAGCTGTTCCTGTGCCATAGCATTTCATTAGAGTTAGGCCGGAGTCATAGTATTTTATTAGAACTGGTAGTGTGTCATAGCATTTCATTGTAGCTGGTCCAGTGTCATAGCATTTCATTGGGACTGGTCCTGTATCATAGCATTTCATTGTAGCTGGTCTCTTAGCATAGTATTTTATTGAAGATAGTCCTCTGCATAGCATTTAATTGGATGTAGTCCGGTGTCATAGCATTTCATTGGAGCTGGTCCTGTGCTAAGTAATAACATTTAATTGCAACTGGTCCTGTGTCATAGCGTTGCCATAGAGTTCGTCTTGTGTCATAGCATTTCATTGTAGTTGGCCTTGTAGCATAGAATTTTATTGAAGATAGTCCTGTGCATAACATTTATTTGGAGGTGGTCATGTGCATAGCATTTCATTGAAGGTGGTCCGATGTCATAGTATATAATTGATGGTGGCCCGGGGTCATAGGAATTTGTTGGAGCTTGTCCTGTGTCATAGAATTTCATTGGAGCTTGTCTCGTGGCATAGCATTTTATCTAAGCTAGTCCTGTGTAATAGCATCGCATTGGAGCTGGTCTTGTGTCACAAATTGCTTAGGTTTCTGCTTACTTGAAAAAAGTGATCAGTGATTGTTCCATCAGTATCTGACTGACTACCACACCTGGCCATCCAGTGCTTTCTTACCAGCAAGATTAAAGACAGGTAGATCTTTACTAACATTTACTGGGATTGAGACGATAATTGATAACACCATCAACACTTTATTAAGTATAGCATTTTAATTTTAGCAGACGTCTATTATCACCAGTCATTCTTCTTCTACCCTGTACAGAAATGAAGCAGGTAAATATTGAAGATCATTCTTTAAAATTATATGTTGTCCTTTTGATTATAGAGTAATAGCTTCCCTCAGTTTTTGTGACCAAGTATATCTTGATATTTTGTTGATAATTTTGCAGCAATTTTCCTCTTACAAAATGTTTCGTTAACCCCCTAGGAATAAATGCCAATTCAATACGCTCTAGTTACAAATTAATATAACCCTTTCATGTACCTCCTTAGATAAAGACTGGTAATTCACATTTTTAGGAATTTTATTTCATATCCTATAATAAAAGGCTGTATGTGATTCTTGTAGTACATCTAATACCCCCATGTAAATAGAAAGAGTAATCTAACAAGAAGGATTGAAGTAAAAGAAATATTCCTAACGTTTCTTCAAGTTACCTTCATTAATTTACGTATCTACAACATCCTCGTAAAATGAGAGGAAAGGGTAAGATAAAAGAGAAACAACAAACCGAGGTAGATGAAATGGAAGAGGACATACGAAAGCTGTGTTCCAGCAAATTT
>NC_090734.1:2325883-2333383 GCF_036898095.1 Palaemon carinicauda | reverse complement strand
ATATTAAAGCTTATAAATGTTATCTTAAATATTTTATATTCAGTATTAGTAAATATATAAGAAAGGTCTTATAAAAGTTCCGTTACTAAAAAAAATATCTCAAAATGCGTGAAGGTTATACAGCTTATCTTAAACTTTTGATAATTTGCATTAGTAATGATATAAGATGATCTTGTATAAAAAAAGTATTTAAAGATAATTAGCAATACAAAGGGCAGAAATTCTAAATAGACAATTAATTACATTATCAAACTGACATGAAATTGCATATATATCAGTAATGAAGACTAATAATCCATTACGTAAATTTCAAATAAAAAAATAATATACATTCAAGAATTCGAGAAAGGTAACTTGTGCTTCACAACACAACCCTATTCATCTTCTTGTGCTTCGGTGATAGATATCAAAGGGAGGAGTTTACATCCCAGGGCAATTTCCTGCAAAAAATGCCTGTCATTTTCGCCCAGGAAACTTTTCATGTGAGCCGTTTACAGAAGAAACATACCAGAACTTCAACGATGCTGTAATTTACAGAACTTACTCCTACTGTAAATCCTTCATTCACTATAAATACAGTTGTGGACAGGAAGGGTATTAGTGTTAACAGTAATGTTATTTATATTAATAACAATCACAAGATTATTATTACTATTATTATGTCAAATTAAAAGCATCTGAATAGTTTTTTTTTCTTTTGTAGAAATAAACTCATAAAGGGACTTAAAGGTTTAACAGTTTAAAGGTGACTCATGAATGGCGGAGGAAAAGGACAGGACAATGTCATAGAGACTGACGATATATACATATGATCAGCCTCCAAGCCTCCCCTCTCAGTCTCGGACCAGGGAGGGCCAGGCAATGGCTGTTGGTGACTCATCAGCTAGACCTATAGCCTCCCCTAGCTCACATGAATAGTACCGTTGCAGACACTACTAGAAACTATTTAGCTTGAATAAGTAACGAACCCCCATCCAAAAGATTGGTAAGTTGTGACGTTTCCAATAGGTACTTGACGTAACTACTCTATCTAGTTTAAATTCCATTTTACAGCAATTTTCAAAGTATCCCATATTCTATAATTAGCAAAACCCCCCCAAAAAATATCATCTAATGTTATGAAAATATTTGCTTGTTTATCAGATAATAGACATTTTCTAACTATTTACAGTTTTATTACTATTACCTAAGTAGATAATATTAAATAGATCTTGTATTTTTTTCTGCTTTGAACAGTATATCTGCGATAATTTGCAAAATTTACTGCCTAAAACTAATCTGGAAATTTGTACACGCATTTTGATCATATGCAAGCGGAGAGAGAGAGAGAGAGAGAGAGAGAGAGAGAGGAGAGAGAGAGAGAGAGAGAGAGAGAGAGAGAGAGAGAGAGAGAGTTAAAAATACTTGGGGACTATCTGATAAATGTATACACTATGACAGATACGATATGATTTTTTTATCATTAGTATATTGTTCCTCTCTCTCTCTCTCTCTCTCTCTCTCTCTCTCTCTCTCCTCTCTCTCTCTCTCTCCTCTCTCTCTCTCTCTCTCTCTCTCTCTCACCACCAATTGAAGAGATGACACTTTCAAATATTTACTATTGGCTTTTAACTAATGAATTCTTCTGGCAAATATTAGATGATTTATATAAGTTTTCTTTACAATCAACATCTGTCATGAGAAATTATAACAATCTTGTTAAAATTTATCTCTACATTTCTGATCTTTTTATTTTTACGTATAGAGCAAAATCATTACAAATATACCATAACTAATGCAATCTAATAATAATAATAATAATAATAATAATAATAATAATAATAATAATAATAATAATAATAATATTAATAATAATTAAATAGTTGCAATTTCTTTCAAATTTGATCAACGAATCTACTAATAGAAACCCCAATCCTTCAGAAAAATCAATTGTGAAATTTAACAATAATTTTAAATCATTTTGATAAAAAGAAAATAAAAAAAGATTTATTATTATTATAATTATTATTATTATTATTATTATTATTATTATTATTATTATTATTATCTTTATTATTATTATTAGCTAGTCTATAACCCTCCATGTAAAAGCCGGATGCTATAAGTCCAAGGACTTCAACATGAAAAATAGTCATTTAAGGAAAGGAAATATATGAAGTACAAGATTAGTGATGGACAATTTAGATAGAATATTTCAAGAACAGTAAGAACATTAAGATGGATCTTTCATAATCAAACTATAAAAACTAAAAAAAAAAGAGGAAGAGAACAAAAGATAGAATAGTGTGCCTGAGTATACTTTCATAGGATATAATAGATGTATTTGATAGAAGATTTGAGGGATCTATCAAGAATTGAATAACTAATTGACTATGAAATATAAAACAGTGCATACAATCCCTCTCTGAGTGGGGATGCCCTAACGTGGAGAAAGGCTTTTGCGTATCGCCATGGTCACCAAAGCTGAACTAGCCAGGGCCATCCATACTAGGTTGGGTTGCTGTGTGTGATCAGACGAAAATATCCCACCATCACCAATCCACACTAGCCAGCGTGTGATGAAAACTGGTCAAACCCCCAGGCATGAATTGATGTGTCTGAGGCCTTTGTCCCTGCAGGAGGACTAGGACGGCTGCATTTGTGTTCTATACGCATATACTGTATATATATAGACACAGACACAGACACACAGACACACACACACACACACACACATATATATATATATATATATATATATATATATATATATATGATAAATTTTGCACATTTAGACGTGTTTTTCATATTCAATTAAGCCCTATATATTTTTGATACATTAATGTCTGGAATCTCTTAACGACCTCGGGATCAGAGCCCCAGGCGATATCACACAAACACAAGAGCTTGTGTCCGGCCGGGCCCGGGAATCGAACCCTGGTCGGCAAGCTTGTATAGACAGGTTGATTTCAATTCTAAGTACAAAACACCTGAATTCGACAGGTATAAGTACAGGAGAATTGTCATTGACTTTTATCTTTCTTCGTGGCCAAGTGGTTTAGTCACTGTCTACACAAGCTTGCCGACCAGGGTTCGATTCCCGGCCGGACACTAGCTCTCGTCTTTGTGTGATTTTTGCCTGGGGCTCTGGATCCCGAGGTCGTTAAGAGAATCCAGACATTAATGTATCAAAAATGTATAGGGCTTATTTGAAATATATATATATATATATATATATATATATATATATATATATATATATATATATATATATATATATATGTATATATATATATATATATATATATATATATATATATATATATATATATATATATATAAAGGTATATTTATTGTACGGTATACATGTACGGCTAATAACTGTAATCTGAAATATGAGCCCTATAAAGAATTCCTGCAACAGTCTAAATTCCCCCCATTCCAAAGGCTTCTACCAAATTTTTCTCTCTTTGGTCAATTCGAAATTTCTGTTATGCACCAAGAAATAATTCCCCTAAAGAAAGGAAAGATGTATTATGAAGAACTTGTGGAGTGTAATAAATGAGATCCGAGAAAGAGATATGAAAATTGTGATTGGTGATTTCAATGCTAGAGTTTGATGGTTTAATCAAGGTATAGAGAATGTGACTGGTCTTCAGGGTCTTGGCAAATGAAAACGAGGCACATTATATAAGTTTTTGTTCAACACACAATCTTATTGGAGGTACTCGTCTCCACCACAAATATACATGAACTTTACCATGTGACAATTACAAAAATTAAATAGATCACATTGCCATTAATGAAGAGAGAAGGAGAACTCTGAGAAATGTAAGAAGCTATAGAGGTGCAGATAATTTTAATGATCACTAGCTCCTCCTCGCCACACTTAGATTAAACTGAAGCACCCAACAGAAATATAGATAGAATACCTAGGTTTGATATAACTATGCCTATAGAAGCTAAACACAGAAAAACCATTGCAATTGAATGTAGATATTGATTTGCAGTCTTAGAGATTCTAAGAGACGAAGAGCAGACAATTATTGAAGAATGGTGTGATATTAAGAACATATATCAGCCAGTTGGTTTGGAAAGTTTTGGGATATGCAGTTACAAGGAAAAAAACCATGGATATCAAATTATACCTGGGATTCTATAAAATATAGACATAATAAAGTGGAATCATTTAAATATTCAGGAACTATGATCTCTAAAACTGATCTTTAGAATCTAAGTTTAATGAAAGATTGAAAAAAAGAAAATCAGACAATGGCTATGTTAAGTAAATTTTGGAAATCAAATCCCATGAAACATAAAGGTTAGGTTATATATCAGTTTAGTGAGGTTGGCGTTACTCTAATAATAATAATAATAATAATAATAATAATAATAATAATAATAATAATAATAATAATAATAATAATAACAACAACAACAACAACAATAATAATAATAATAATAATAATAATAATAATGATAATAATAATAATAAATTTATTTCTGAAAATAAATAATAATGGAACGAACTTCATCAATCACAAAAATAGTATAGAGAATTGCAAGTATGAATAATACCCCAGCCCCCCAAAAAAAAAATAAAATAAAAGAATATTAAATATACAGAAACCTAAGTAAAAACAGATAGAAAGTTGATATTTGAAAGGAATTTATTGAAGTTTAGCTTGATGAAGCGATATTTTTCTTCTAGTTATGCAAGATTATATACTCTTGGAATAAGTAAAAAGATATGCATCTTTGTTATGCAAGAATATTTTATCGATGAAAATATATTTTGGAATAGGTGATGGATCTGTGATATATGATTTTGTGTGATATGCAATTTTGTTCCTGTAAATACGATCGATAATATTATTCAATATATGCAAATAATATCAAAACTACTTAAAAGTACAGAAAAAATTTCTCGAAAATAAAATACCATTAGTTAAAAACCAACATAAATCTGTTAATGATTATTAGAAAAGTTATTTATGGAATTTATTAATTTTCTAGCAATATTAGGCAATCATAAGAGCGAATTTTGAAAAAGCCTCCTTCCCAAAAAATTGACATCATGCAGTAAGTGCTCTTCTCCCTTATCAAAAATTTTCTCTAATCCATTCAATGGACGTTTTAAATTAACGTTTTCAAATCTGAGGACCATCACCATAATTGAAAGATTTCTTCAGGAATTCACTTTAAATCTCCTTTTGCATTTTGAGACAGGGAATTTGCTGAATATTTACGAAATATTTTCTATTTCATTATCAAAAACTTTTCTTGAACCCTCAAGTTAGAATTATGTATTAGGGATTTAGGCGTGAATAGCTGCCTACTCTTTTCATCTCGATAATAATAATAATAGTAATAATAATAATAATAATAATAATAATAATAATAATAATATTTGAAAACAATAAAGATAGTTTATTTCTGGTTACACTGGACTCTCAACCATATAAATACGAATTACTTTGTAGATTTATAAAACAAAGAAATGGAAATGACTCTGATTTCTTTATTCTTTTAAAATATCATATTATTGACGATTTCATTTTTTTTTTTAGAATTTATTCATAAACGATGTGGGGAATAAAACCAAAATGGTTTCTTGATTCAAAATGTAAATGGTATTTAAGGTAATTTGCAATTTGGTTTCAATTTTGATTGGTATTTTCCATCTCTAAACTATTCATCAATATTCCTTTGACAATCCAGCATGGCTTTACAAACTCCTAAATCTGTCTCAATTTTCGCCTTATACATCATAATATGTCTGTCATATAGGTGTATTTCGATTGTCATTGCTTTCACTGTTAGTTTGTATTTCCTCATTTTCTTTTTCACACCGAGCTATTTTCCCTGTTGGAGCACTCGGGCTTCTAGTATCCTGCTTTTTCCAACTAGGGTTGTAGCTTAGCTAGTAATGATGATAATGGCAATGTTACATAGTTATCAATAATTGCATAATTAATTTTTCTTTAACTATTGATGGAAAACAGTAGCTGTCATATATAATATTTCAAAACGAGGAGTAAAAGATAATATTCATCCAGATTAAGAGGAAACATAAACAGAGAATCCAGCTATTTGAAGCAAAGCTTCCGTGCCTAATTTCATGTCCCCGTAAAGCAGGCGAGGGTACTTACCACGATTTCATGTTGACCTTGCGTCAGCCATTTGTAAATAGACAAGGCCATGCGAACGTTATTCATGTCTTGTACTTCACAAGAATACTATATGTAGTAAAACTAGTCAGATCTCTCTCTCTCTCTCTCTCTCTCTCTCTCTCTCTCTGTTCTTTAATATAAATGATGAACAATAACTCGAAAGGTATGCAATTAATAAGTATTATCTTTTACTAGAGTAGCTCATGGTGGTTTTGTATGCGAATATATAAACAGAGCTAAAATCTTCAGCAATTCCCTGGTTTGAAGTCCAGAAAACAATAAGTTGTATGTAGTTGTTTATGTAGAACACATTTCCCACTAACGACGAAATAGCCGAAATGGCCACGCCCCTTTTGGTCGATGTTCTTCCATCCGCCGCGATTGTATCTCCGTAACCATTGGACATGAGGAGGGTTGCCTGACCTCTCATGATGTGCAGAATGGCCACATTATGAGGGTAAGTAAATCAAGTAATGCATATTTTATTTTTTATTTCAATCATGAAATAACTATTACTATATTTATTTAGATATATAAAATGTTCTATATCCGGAAAGAATCAGTATAGGCAAAATTATTTTATTTTTATTTTCAATAGGTTATAGATCAAGAGTAGAGTTTTCAGATGTTGAAAATTTATATCTTTATATGTCAGGCTTTAAAATTCATTGCATACATTTTTTTTCAGATTTGTATATGATTGACTTTTATATTGAGTATTGGCATTTTGCATGGGGTGTGGCTACGACGTGTTTATATGACTTTGATGTTAGGGGGAGGGGATAATTATTTGAATTTTTTACACCTTTTGATTTTACTACAGCCACATTAAATCTTGATTTCATGCTCCTTTCTCTGAACCTCATACATAATGTCGGCCATCTGCTTGGATGGGGCATGTATTTAGGCTGCATCATATGTTTCTTCCCCATATTGGAGTAGATCTGGTTTAGAGACTACAGGAGTAGTGTTGCATATAACACAGGCAGCCCCAGCATAAATGCCTTCGCTGCTGACCTTTACAGCCCTAAAGTTTCATGTTCAAGTAAAATCACATGTTATCAGAAAACCGTTAACCAAAAAAGAAAAAAAAGAAAAAAGAATATTGTAGTTCATTGTAGGGCTACAATTCAAATCTTTGTATTGTGTAATGTGCTGAATTTGCTTTTGGGCAATTGTCTTAAAACCGTTGACTTTTTCTATATGAAAGTGTATTACTGTACCCCATAATGTGGCCATTCTTTAATAGATACTAAATGATAAAATAGAATAAAATATCTATTACTTATCCTCATAGTGTAGTCTTTCTGCACATTTAGAGTGGTCAGGAAACATCCTATGACCAATG
>NC_090734.1:2323567-2325383 GCF_036898095.1 Palaemon carinicauda | reverse complement strand
GTTTCTTGATTCAAAATGTAAATGGTATTTAAGGTAATTTGCAATTTGGTTTCAATTTTGATTGGTATTTTCCATCTCTAAACTATTCATCAATATTCCTTTGACAATCCCAGCATGGCTTTACAAACTCCTAAATCTGTCTCAATTTTCGCCTTATACATCATAATATGTCTGTCATATAGGTGTATTTCGATTGTCATTGCTTTCACTGTTAGTTTGTATTTCCTCATTTTCTTTTTCACACCGAGCTATTTTCCCTGTTGGAGCACTCGGGCTTCTAGTATCCTGCTTTTCCAACTAGGGTTGTAGCTTAGCTAGTAATGATGATAATGGCAATGTTACATAGTTATCAATAATTGCATAATTAATTTTTCTTTAACTATTGATGGAAAACAGTAGCTGTCATATATAATATTTCAAAACGAGGAGTAAAAGATAATATTCATCCAGATTAAGAGGAAACATAAACAGAGAATCCAGCTATTTGAAGCAAAGCTTCCGTGCCTAATTTCATGTCCCCGTAAAGCAGGCGAGGGTACTTACCACGATTTCATGTTGACCTTGCGTCAGCCATTTGTAAATAGACAAGGCCATGCGAACGTTATTCATGTCTTGTACTTCACAAGAATACTATATGTAGTAAAACTAGTCAGATCTCTCTCTCTCTCTCTCTCTCTCTCTCTCTCTCTCTGTTCTTTAATATAAATGATGAACAATAACTCGAAAGGTATGCAATTAATAAGTATTATCTTTTACTAGAGTAGCTCATGGTGGTTTTGTATGCGAATATATAAACAGAGCTAAAATCTTCAGCAATTCCCTGGTTTGAAGTCCAGAAAACAATAAGTTGTATGTAGTTGTTTATGTAGAACACATTTCCCACTAACGACGAAATAGCCGAAATGGCCACGCCCCTTTTGGTCGATGTTCTTCCATCCGCCGCGATTGTATCTCCGTAACCATTGGACATAGGAGGTTGCCTGACCTCTCATGATGTGCAGAATGGCCACATTATGAGGGTAAGTAAATCAAGTAATGCATATTTTATTTTTTATTTCAATCATGAAATAACTATTACTATATTTATTTAGATATATAAAATGTTCTATATCCGGAAAGAATCAGTATAGGCAAAATTATTTTATTTTTATTTTCAATAGGTTATAGATCAAGAGTAGAGTTTTCAGATGTTGAAAATTATATCTTTATATGTCAGGCTTTAAAATTCATTGCATACATTTTTTTTCAGATTTGTATATGATTGACTTTTATATTGAGTATTGGCATTTTGCATGGGGTGTGGCTACGACGTGTTTATATGACTTTGATGTTAGGGGGAGGGGATAATTATTTGAATTTTTACACCTTTTGATTTTACTACAGCCACATTAAATCTTGATTTCATGCTCCTTTCTCTGAACCTCATACATAATGTCGGCCATCTGCTTGGATGGGGCATGTATTTAGGCTGCATCATATGTTTCTTCCCCATATTGGAGTAGATCTGGTTTAGAGACTACAGGAGTAGTGTTGCATATAACACAGGCAGCCCCAGCATAAATGCCTTCGCTGCTGACCTTTACAGCCCTAAAGTTTCATGTTCAAGTAAAATCACATGTTATCAGAAAACCGTTAACCAAAAAAGAAAAAAAAGAAAAAAGAATATTGTAGTTCATTGTAGGCTACAATTCAAATCTTGTATTGTGTAATGTGCTGAATTTGCTTTTGGGCAATTGTCTTAAAACCGTTGACTTTTCTATATGAAAGTGTATTACTGTACCCCATAATGTGGCCATTCTTTAATAGATACTAAATG
>NC_090734.1:2301067-2308567 GCF_036898095.1 Palaemon carinicauda | reverse complement strand
GTCACCAACAAAAACTTTAGTACTTGGCGTATCACCATCACTCTCTACCGTGCAATGTTCACCAACGCACCTTGAAATTATCCAACAAAACCTACCATAACTCCTTCAAAAATACCATTCCTACGCCCTCCAATATGATCAATAGCACTTTTTACTTGAACACTAATCAAGAGAAACAAATACAAGTTCAATCACGAATCACTTCCTTCCTTCCGCCATACTGAAACTTACTTGATCACCTTGGAGTCAGTGCCAATTTTTCACTAACCACGTGAATAACATCATCAACACTATCCTCAAATATCCACGCTTTAACTAGAACATCATTATCACTCGATGCCATGTTCCTAGTGAGTTATTAGCGGTAATTAGCTATCGCACAGCAGTAATCAATAAATAATCATTCTAATCAGCGAGAACACGATATGAAAACCGACCGCAATATGACGTGACGATGGGTGTTCTAAGTGGGTCCTGGGTTGGAGTTGACCTGAAGGGGAGGGGACTCGGGCACGGCCGTGACTCGGGAGGGCTTTTTTCACCAAGTTCGGTTCTGTTCGGTTACTGTGCGGAGGGATTCGCCTTTCCATTGGCACCTCCTTAGCTTTCTTCTTTATTCTAATTCTTTTATTTTCTCTTTTTCCACATCTGATTTATATATATATATATATATATATATATATATATATATATATATATATATATATATATATGTGTGTGTGTATATATATATATATATATATATATATATATATATATATATATATATATATATATATATATATATATATATATATATATATATCCTTTTCTTTTCTCTATTCCTTCTCTCTTAAATAGAACGTTTCTTACTTTCTTTTTTTCTTCTTCGTACGGCTGGTGTAATTCTATTATTTTCCTTCTCTCGTCGCTGAGGTCTGAGCAGTAAAGAATGAACTGGGCGAGATCGCCAGCCTCTGCCCAACATAGCTTACACTCTACCCTTCCTCCTAATTCATCTCTTTTCCTATCATTTATTCTTAAGCAGTTGGCCCTAGCTTTATACATAATAACTGAATCAGGTTTGTTATCATAGAACATTTCTCCTATTTTACCTTGTTCTTGTACGCATATTTCTAAGGTATTTTTTCCTTTATCTCATCTCTTCGCTTTTTACCATCCACTTCTCTAATCAGTGCCTTGAGCTATTCCCTTCCCATTCTCCTAAAGGTTCTATTGTTTATATCCATATCTTTCATCCATTTCTCAGTCTCTTTCATCCTTCTTTTATTTTCATTCTCTTTCATTTCTTCCAGAATTTTCTTTAACAAATCTTTTCTCCCTCCTCTATCCCTTTCACAAACCTTAGCCTTTCCCCTGCTATCCTAGTCTTCAATTCGGACATTCCTTTTTCTCCCCGTAGCTTACTTGCTTGCTTGATAGATTGCCCAGCCTTTTGCTGGACACGGGCTCTTGCGTTGGCAGCCCGTCATTTCTCGTAGAGTTGCTACTGCAGCATACGGTGGTACTCCAAAAAGTTTCCTGCCTACTCCATTTTCAACTTGTTGTAATCTTCTTATTTCACTCTCTGTTATGTTTATTACTGCTGTTCCATATAATATTCCAGGTAAGGCTACATTTTTCCAATAAGTTTTTCCTATTAATATTTTGTGGCAGCTTTTGACTATACTTGAGTAGGTCAAGTTAATTAGCTTTTCTTCTTTTGTGTCTTAAATATATTTCTTTTCCCTTCAATCTCTATTCATAAGTATTTTATGCTTTCTGTTATTTTAATATCTTCTATCTCTTCCGGTTTTTCTTTCATATTATATAGAAGTATATGACTTATTTTATTTTATTTCTAACCCACATTCCATCCATACTTCTACTAATATTCTTACGTTTGTTTCAGAATTTTCTATACTTTTTGGCTACAATTAGGCCGTCCACTGCAAAAAATACTGCCAAAATCTTTATTATTTCGTTTTAAAAGCACTTTCCTCTTCTTTGTAATTAATTTATTATTGTGTATGTAATTAACCTAAATAGAGTAGTTGAGCCTGTGTATCCCTGTTTTATCCCACTCGTAACATCAAAGTCTTTTTCTAATTCATATCCTATGTTTATTTTGGTTTTGTCTGCTTCGTAAATTTCTTCTAATGCATTTATTACACGGTGTATTCTATTGTTTCATAACTTATTATTTTTCCCTCTTTATTGAATCATAAGCTTTTTGGAAATCTATTGAAATTAATTACAACCAAATTTTCTTTTCTTTTATAAACTTCTTCTACACAATATCGTAGAATAAATATATTATCTTCTACCCATCCTCCTTTTGTGAATCCGGCTTGTGTTTCTTTCATATCAATATTTTTCTCAAAGTGTTCTCCTATTTCGTCTTTCACGAGAGCTATAAATATCTTGTATGAAGCATTTGTAAGCGCAATTGGTCATAAATCTTTAACTGTGAGTTTCTTAACTTTTTTTATCATTTTCTTTTCTGATGTTTTCCACTTTTCGGGCTTGTTATTCTCCTTTGTCTCATTTTGTAGGCACTTGGTAATGATTTCCAAATATTCGCTTTCTTTTGTTAAAGATTTTTACAATTCTGGATTTAGTGCATCGGGACCTGCTGCCTTTTGATTGTTAATTTTTCTTAAGGTTTTCTTAGCTTTTTCCTTGGTTATGTTGGGAATATTAATTGCTGTTATTTTTCTTTTTATTGGCACTACCATATCCATATGCTCTCTTATTTCTCTAGGAAATGTCTGTCCTAATGCATTTTCTTCTTTTTCTATTTTCCTTAATATTTCTATAAAACTATTTCTTTCTTCACCATTCAAAACCTCTTTCAATCTATATTCGTGCATTTGGGGAGAGAGAGAGAGAGAGAGAGAGAGAGAGAGAGAGAGAGAGAGAGAGAGAGAGAGAGAGAGAGAGGGGGGGGGGGGACGTTTCGCTGATGCTGATTGGCTGATAACGGAGGCACGGCAGGGTTTGTGTGGCTGTGATTGGTTGGGAAAGGCTCTCTCTTTCTGTGTGGGGACTTAACCCACTTTCCTCGTCCGATTTAGTTCTCAAGTAAAAATAGTTTATTATTATTATTATTATTGTTATTATTATTATTATTATTATTATTATTATTATTATTATTATTATCATTATTATTATTTTTTTTTTCTAGTTCAACACATTTCCTAGAGGTTAAGTCATTCAAAACATTCTAAAGTGGATAACGTGGGAACTTTGAATTAAAAGGTTTTAAAAAGTTTACATGTTTTAAAGGACAAATTAAAGATGGGATAAACATTATGTTGAAAGAAATCCTTTGAAAAATGAGGCAAGAAAACGAAAACTAAAAATAACATCTTTTATCATCATACTGAGACACCAATATACTACAGTAGTAGACCTATATCATCATACTGAGACTTGTATGACTGAACAGAGTTACTGTTTCTTTGGGGCACAATATGAAAAAACTTCCCTGATGAGACATCAATACTTTGAGACACCTCACTGAGACACGAATATACTGAAGCGCGTTCATTATGATGAAGTACCTATACAGTATATCAAGAAAACCCTCCCGGACTGAGATGTGTAATCACTGACTACCATACTCTGAGACACGGCTATACTGAGGCACGTCAGTACAGAGGCACCATTATACTCAAACAGCTGCTGTTCTCGTTCAACCAACAATCTGTTCATTCACTGTTGTAAATTATCTAACTTATTTTCCAATTCTTGCGTTCTAATTTCCTGTTTATATTCTTCATTGGCAAAGCTATATCCTACTGCTCATTCTTTCTCATCTACTACAGCAGCAGCGTCTGCTATGTTAGTCCTTGTGTATCTAGGCCTATTGAACTATCATTTTACCGGCTCAAAGAACAACTTCCCTCTCAGCATACACAAACATACGCATTGTACCAACCGTGTGTCACACGATCGTACATGAATTATTTTGTATATATTATGCTTGTATCTGCGCTCTTCCCTCGCACTAAAAAGAACCTGAATATACATGTCTGCGTATCGCCTCTGTAACATTGTCTGTCTTGTGAACATGAAAATTCCTGTTGCCTTGAGGTTTTGTATATAAAGGAGAGTGTTCTTTAATAAAGTAACTCAGTTGATAGCTTCCTGCCTTTGAGTCACAACCTTGCTCTCTGCCCTTCACATTGGTGACCTCAGAAGTCGACTCGCTCCCACCGCCTTCCACCCCCACCCCCCTTGCCTTCCACCCCCACCCCCCTCGCCTTCCTCCCCCACCCCCCTCGCCCCTCCATCGTTGGTACTATGGCGGATTCTACGGAAGTTGGCGCTGCGGCTAGCCCGTTCAAACTTTCATCATTTGCCAGCGGAGAGGCATTTGCTTGGTTTCAGCGCGCAGAAGTTCAGTTTTGCATCAAGGGCGTGACTCGCTCAAGGAGACACCCCATTAGAGTATGACGCCCTCAAAACATACCTTCTGCAGCAGTACTCGCCGTTGCCAGCCGCCTGTATAGCAAAGCTTTTTCAGCTCTCGCAACAACCGTTGGGGGACCAAAGGGCTTCGCTTTCCCTCAGGGAAATGACCAGTATCGCTCGTCTTCAACCTGCCGCAGACGGCTCTCCTCGTGAGGTGAACCTACTTCGTGCCCTTTGGATACGCCGTTTACCCGGACATATACGCGATGCTATACCCGATGTCGATAGTTTACCCATAAAGGACTTGATGACCAAAGCCCACGCCCTTATGGACAGCCACTTCCAGACCTCCATCAACGCCTCCACCCTTGACGAAGAGGATGCCTATTCAACGTCAACTGAAGCTGACATGAATGCTGTAGGACAAACACGCCTACCCCATGACGTGCCGAAGCGGCGACAAAGCCACCCACCACCCACCAATCGCTCGCGCCCCAACAAACGACTTCTACAGCCACTTACTACCTCCCATCCACCGCAGTTTTGCTACTACCACTTCAGATTCGGGGCAACCGCGAAGAAATATGCCAAGTATTGTCAGTGGCCAAAAAACGTGTAAGTAGGCCATCGCTCGTGGCAGTGGTCTCTCGTGTTTCTAATCTTTTCTTTTTACATGATGCAGGTACGGGCGTGCAATTTTTGGTAGACACGGGTGCTTGTCGTTCTCTTTTGCCAAGAAAACTCTTCAAGACACGACATAGTGTGTCTACATCTGCCGACGTCCGCTTGGTAGCTGCCAACGGATCTGCGATACCCACCTACGGTTACGAGAACCTCACATTATCGTTCGGAAACGGTAAATTCAATTGAAAGTTTCTCGTTGCTGACTTCACATTGCCAATCCTCGGTGCGGATTTCCTCTCTCATTTCCACCTTCTGGTCGATGTCGCCCACCGACGATTGGTCAACGCAGACTCGTACTTGTCGACACCTCTTCAACCCGCCCCCTCTAACCTCGCTCTCCACATCATCGCACTCACGGATGCCTACGCCCAGCTCTTCACGTCGTACCCGGAAGTTTTCCATCCAGAACTTCGCCAAATGTCCACGGTTCCTGCCAAGAACGGTATTCATCACCATATCAGGACAACAGGACCCCCAGTCTTCGCAAAATTCAGACGTCTGGCACCGGAACGATTGGCAGCCGCCAAAAGGCCTCCAGCCCATGGTCGTCACCCTTACACATCGTTCTGAAGAAAGACGGCTCCCTCCGTCCATGCGGGGATTACAGGCACCTGGACATGCAAACAGAACCGGATCATTACCCCCTCCCAAACATTGCCGACGTGACCTCCTACCTGCACAAAGCGAAGGTTTTCTCTACGCTCTACCTCCTGAAGGGGTATTATCAGGTGCCTATGAACCCAGAAGACATCCCAAGACCGCCATCACCACTCCGTTTGGTACATACACCTTCAATTACTCCTGTTTTGGCCTTCGTAATGCTGGGGCCACGTTTCAACGTCTCATGGATGGCATCTTAGGAGACCTCCCTTTCTGTGTATGTTATGTGGACGACATACTTATGTTCTCCTCCTCAAAAGAGGAACACCTCCGTCACCTGCGCATCGTGCTCGACCGCCTGCAACAAAACGGCCTTGTAGTCCGGTACGACAAGTGTACCTTTGACGCAAACGAAGTGTCGTTCTTAGGGCATCGCATCACTCCTGAAGGAGTCCATCCCCTCCCTGAGAAGGTAGCAGCCGTTCAGAAGTTTCCCGTGCCCTCGACCGTCAAAGCTCTGCAGGAATTCTTGGGCATGATCAACTATCATCACCGTTTTCTGCCAGCCATTGCCGCCACTCTTGCTCCCCTCTACGCCTCCCTCAAGGGCAAGCCAAAGGATCTGAAGTGGGGTCCCCTTCAAGAAGCTGCCTTCTGTAATGCAAAGAAGGCCCTATCAACTGCTGCGGCTCTCACTTTTCCTATCCCACACGCTCCTCTCCTTCTCTCCACCGATGCCAGCGACATCGCTATTGGTGCAGTACTCGAGCAGGTGGTCAACGGCTCGCCCCGCCCATTGGCCTTCTTCAGCAGAAAACTGTCCAAGGCAGAATCGGGTTATTCTACCTCCGATCGAGAATTGCTGGCGGTGCACTTGGCTGTCCGTCACTTTCGCCATTTCTTAGAAGGTACGCCCTTCATCATTCGCACAGACCACATGCCTCTGGTGCTTGCCTTCACTCGACAGTCTGACGCCTGGTCCGCCCGTCAACGCCGAAATCTGTCTGCCGTGGCTGAATACAATTGCACCCTTCAATACGTCCCTGGGAAAAGGAATCCGGTTGCGGATGCCCTGTCAAGAAACACGTTGGCTGCTGTTCAACTAGGATTGGATTACAATGTCCTGGCTGAAGCCCAACGACAGGATCCAGAGTATCAAGTATGTAGGACATCCTGTACGTCCCTCCGTTGGGAATACTTCCCCCTCGACGACTGCAACACCACCCTCCTCTGTGACGTCAGTACTGGCAGACCGCGACCTTGGATTCTTGCTCCCATGCGCCGACAGGTGTTTGGTTTCATTCACGGCCTTTCACATCCCTCGTGCCGTTCTACTGCACAGCTGCTGAAGGCAAAGTTCATTTGGCATGGCATTTCTAATGATGCTAAGGATTGGGTCCGCGCTTGTACTTCTTGCCAAACTTCCAAAGTACATCGACACACGGATTCAGGAGTGGGCACCTTTCCTCAACCTCAGCGTCGTTTCGCACACATTGACGTCGACGTTGTAGGCCCCCTACCCACATCACAAGGACATCGTTACCTGTTTACCGTCATCGACCGCTCGACTCGTTGGCCTGAAGCCATTCCCATGGAAACTGCAACGTCCGCCCCATGTACATCTGCCTTACTCTCTGGATGGATTTCAAGATTTGGTATCCCTGAGCATATTACTTCTGACAGGGGAACCACTTTCACCTCTCAATTGTGGACATCATTAGCGAATCTCCTGGGCATCACCCTACATCAGACAACGGCCTACAACCCCGTTGCCAATGGAATGATTGAACGTTTTCATCGCACCCACAAAGCAGCTTT
>NC_090734.1:2258567-2288567 GCF_036898095.1 Palaemon carinicauda | reverse complement strand
TTTGAGTGTTGTTTTGTCAGGGATCATACCCTTTTTGTGGTACTGATCTGAAATATCAGGTCCTGAAAAACTTTAACTTCAGACCATCTTGAAGTTTATAACAAAATTTGGCGACCGTGACAGGATCCTGACTGACATTGCAACCTTTGGGAGTTTTTCTTAGAGATGTGTGATAGGGAGAATTAGGTAGCTGGATGAAAATTAACCTATTTGTTCTTTAGTTACTTTTGCCTTAGTTTAGGAAGATGCCTTTAGTAGGGGATAAATTTGAAGAAGCGGCAGCGCTATTTTTAGCTAGGTCCGACAAGGAGGAGGAGATTTTTTATCTTAAAAGAGATGAGTTATGGTTTTTGGCAGAGTACTTGAACTTAGGATTACCAACAGAATTTAGGAAGGGTCATTTGTTGGGTGAAGTCCTTAAAGCTATTTAAAGTAGTAAAAGTATCACAAAGGAAGCAGTAACGTCTGGTGATCCGGATTTTGTAAATAGCGATAGTGACGAGGAGATAGGGGATTCAGGTAGCCAGGAGGTGAGTAAATTAAGATTAAGTATCTTTTCTCAGGATTTTAAGCTTAAGGATATGGAATATAAAACTTTGCAATTGAGGGCGGAAGAGCGCGAAAAAGAGCGAAAATTTGAGTTGCGAATGCTTGAGCTTGACAATAATAATAATAGTGGTGATAAATATAATAGCTATAATAATCCCTTTGACCTAATGAGTGCTTTGAAGTTAATACCAGTATTCGATGAGGACGATGTTCCTGATTTCTTTATTTAATTTGAACGAATAGCAAGGAAATTGTCTTCGCCCAAGGATATGTGGACCACTATAATTCAGTGTAAATTAAAAGGGAAAGCTCAGAGAGTATATAACACTTTATAAGCGTGGATTTGTCGGCGGATTATGATTCGGTCAAGACCATTATCCTTAAGGCATATGATTTGGTTCCGGAGGCTTATCGACAGAAGTTCCGTAACCTTAAGAAAGAACCTGGTATGACTTTTGTTGAGTTTGCAAGGAGAAAGGAACAATTCCTTGATGATTGGCTTAAGTCAAAGGAGACTGACTCTTTCGAGAAATTAAAAGAATTAATTTTAGTCGAAGAGTTCAAAAGAATGGTAGTTAGAGAACTAAAAATTCATTTAGATGAACTTAAATTGGATTCGCTTCAAGAGATCGCTATTGCATCTGATGAGAATTGTCTTGCTCATCGTCAGAACTGTGTGAAAAAGGTTAACGATAAGAGGTTCTCTCCTCGAGGTAATGGTTGGAGGGGGAATAACCGGAATCAATCAGATCATGGTACTTTTATTGACAGTTCGGTGGGTGACCGAAGAAGGGGCAAGAATGAAAATGACAATAAGAGTAATGGTAGCGAAGCACGTAGTTTTGTAAATAGCAGTAGGAACGGTAGTAGTAGTAATGATAGTAGGTCCTCTAGGTCCAATGTAGTTTGTTGTTGGTGCCACCGCCGCGAACATTTTAAGGCGGACTGTTTTGCACGACGTAAATTTTTAGAAAAGAATAAAGAACCCGTGACATTGGTATCAGCGGAAAAACCGCAGAAGGAGGAGTGAAAATTACTAAGATTTGAGAAGTATATATCTCATGGTACCGTTTATGTTGATAGCACCATGCAAATGGGTCGTGGTGTGAGGATTTTGAGAGACACTGGTACCACTCAGTCGTTGATATTGCGGAGGTCTGTTCCCGAGGGTGTTGTCTTTAAGAATAAGAACTTTGTCTTGTTGGGTGGATTTCCTGATACGGTGGCCTCGTATCCACTAGAAGAGTTATATTTGAAGACTAAGAATTTTCAGGGTATGGTTAATCTGGCAACAGTAGATACTTTGCCTATTCCTGATACAGACATAATATTTGCCAATGATTTAGCCGCTGAAGCTGAATATGACGTATTGCCTATTTTGACGTTTATAGATCTGGCAGGTGACCAGATACGCATAGATGATTAATTGAATCCTGTGTCTGTGGTTATGCGTTCTCAATCTAAAGAAGTTGACCTCGCGGAAGTAGAACTCGATGCGGAGTTAATTAATGGAGAAGTGACTGACATTGTGACTGATTTTAATAATGATAATGATGTAGACATTGATAATTATGATCATAATTTATCTTTTCAGGGCCATAATAATGAATCTTTTCAGGGTATTAATTGGAATACAAAAGTGTTTCAGGAAGCCCAAGGAAACGAATTTAATCATTTGGAACTTAGTGATGGTAGTGATCTTTCCAAACCTCTATTTATGAAACAAGAAGGTTTGCTCTACCGTGTGAGTAGATCTGTTAATGCACCTGCTGACCAGGTAGAGGTAATTCGGCAGCTAGCTGTGCCGGAAAGGTATAGGAGTAAGTTGTTATATTTTAGTCATGAACATAATCTTGCGGGTCATTTCGGGGGTAGGAAGACTTTTCAGCAATTTGCACGACATTTATTTTGGCCCCAGATGCGTCGTGAGGTTAAGAAACATGTGTTATCTTTTAGGTGTGTCAGATTGTAGGGAAACCGAATCAAAAGATCCCTAAAGCCCCTCTTATTCCTATTCCCTCAGTAGGTGAACCTTTCAAGGACGCGCGGAGGTAATGAATATCTTCTAACCATTGTTGATAGGGTAACGCATTTTCCTGAGGCTATCCCTCTGAGGAGAATTCAGGGTGAGAAGGTGGTGGAAGCATTAATTACATTTTTCACTAAATTCGGCATTCCAAAGGTTTTACAATCAGATTGTGGCACTAATTTTACAAGTAAGTTTTTTAGAAAGAGAATGGTTGAACTTGGTGTTAATCATGTTACTTCTTTTCCTTACCATCCAGAGAGTCAGGGTCAGGTGGAAAGGTTCCACCAAACTTTGAAGTCTGTATTAAAGGAGTTTTGTTACAAAACTGTAACTGGTAATGAGTGGGATAAGGAGATTCCTTATGCCCTATTTGCTATACGGTCTGTACCTAATGGGTCTTTGGGTTTCTCTCCTTTCGAACTTGTATTTACCCATAGTATACATGGTTCTCTTGACGTGGTAAGAGAATATTGGGAAGGAGAGACATCTGAAGTTAATGTTTTAGATTACGTTTCTAATTTACAGGGGAAACTGAGGAAAGCTTGGGACTTTGCTCAAGAGAATTTACATAAAAGTCAGTCTGTGATGAAGTCTAATTATGACATAGGTACCAAGGTTCGTATCTTTAAGCCTGGAGATCATGTGTTAGTTTTATTACCTATACCAGGTAACCCACTGAAAGCTCAGTTTTCAGGTCCATGAGGAGTGCTGAAAAAGGTTAATGATGTAAATTATTTGATTGAAACTCCTGGTAGGAGACGAAATTCTCGTATTTGTCATGTAAATATGTTAAAACCTTTTATTAGTAGAGATGTAGATCAGGTAGAACCAGTAGTAGATGCAATTGTAGTAGTGTCTGTAGAAGTAGAGGAGAATCTTATGACTAACAAGAGAATGTCTGTTAATCCTGATGCTTTGTCAAGTAATTCTGATATTTTAAATAACATTGATGTTAAATTTCAACATTTGAATTCTGACAGATCAGAACCTTTAATTAATATAAACCACTGGTATAAAGATTTGTTTCAGGACGCGCCAGGTAGAACAAGTGTTTTATATCACGACGTAGACGTTGGGGATGCTAAACCCATTAAACAGTGTCCATATAGGTTTAACTCTGTCAAGAAGAAAATTTTTCAGGAAGAAGTTTGCTATATGTTAGACCATGATTTAATTGAACCAAGTTGTAGTCCATGGAGTTCCCCGGTCGTGTTGGTTAAGAAGGAACGGGGCCAACACAGACCTTTGCTTTGATTACAGGAAGGTTAATGGGATGACCAAGACAGATTCGGTTCCTTTGCCAAGGGTGGAAGATTGTATAGACCGAATCGGGTCTGCCAAGTTTGTTACAAAGCTGGATTTGCTGAAAGGGTATTGGCAGGTTGGTCTTTCCCCTCGTGTGAAGGAAATCTCTGCTTTCGATACAGGTGATGGTTTGTATGAATGCCAAGTCATGCCCTTCCACAGATTGATGAATCGGATCACTCAGGATTTGGAAGGGTGCGTTGTATACATTGATGATTTGGTAATATATAGTACTGATTGGGAGTCTCATTTGGTAGGACTTGAAGCTTTGTTTAAGGCTTTGAGGAAAGCCGGTTTGGTAATCAACTTGAAGAAGAGTGATTTTGCTCAGGCCACAGTTTTATACCTGGGACATGAGGTAGGCCTACGCAAAGTTGCTCCTAAGAAAGCTAATGCAGAGGCTGTAGCTAGCTTTCCGGCTCCTCAAAATAGGAGAGGGGTTAGGAGGTTCCTAGGAATGGTCGCATACTACAGGAGGTTTATGAAGAACTTCTCTGATATTGCAACTTCGTTAACAAATTTATTAAAGAAGGGAGTAAGGTTTGTATGGTCCAAGGAGTGCCAAGAAGCCTTTGAAAAGTTAAAGGCAGTGTTGACTAATTATCCTTTGCTACAATATCCAAATGTTGATCTCCCCTTTAGATTAGCGACAGATGCGAGTGACGTGGGACTTGGAGCGGTTCTTCTCCAGGAGGAGGATGCAGGGATGGTACATCCCGTCGCTTACTTTTCGAGGAAGTTATCACCCGCAGAGACGAGATATTTAACTATTGAAAAAGAAGCCTTATGTTTAATAAGAGCTATAACTCATTTTTCAGTTTATTTGAGTTCATCACTTCATCCTATTTTGGTGTACACAGACCATAATTCTCTAGTGTTTATCCAACGGTTTAAGGACAAAAATATGAGGTTGCTTAGGTGGAGTCTTTTTGCAGGAATATGACCTTCAAATTAGGCATATAGCAGGGAGGGATAATGTTATACCAGATGTTTTATCTAGGTCTTTTTAGCAGTAGGGAGTAGGGTGTAGTTTGGTCTATAGGTTATGTATTAATGACTTTTCCTTTCCAGATTTTGGTTTAATTTCTCTTGTTTGCTCTGTATTAGTTATTTGATTTATTTCTAGTATTTAAAGTAACTTCTTTGAGTATTTGAAATAAGTAATTTTAGTTTTGCAATTTCTTTTGATTTTGAACTTTAAACAACAAAAAAAAAAAAAATTCTTTTTAGTGGGGAGGTACTAGAAAATTAACGTACTTTATTCAGTTTTGATGACCTTTTTAAAGTAGGTTTTTCTAGTTTAATCTAGTTTCCTTTGAGTCTCTCTGAACGCTGGATATGGGTCTTTTGCCTCTCCTTAATGGTTGTTATTAGTTTATATTTGTACTCCACCCATGAAGTTTGTTTCTTTTTTTTCATGTTTGTGATGGAGGTTTGGCTTCATCATCTGAGCCACGTCATATTTTGACCCTTTCCCGGAGTTTTCGAGGGGGCCTTGTGATATTTGTTCGAGAGTTCTGTACTCGGCTCCACTATAGAAGGACCAGTGTGCTATATTATTGGCAGTATACGGCAGTGTACTTTTGGGTGGAAGAGACTTCCTTTAGCACTCACGCATCGTGTTGCGTCACTAAAGAGTACTTTTGGGTGGAAGAGACTTCCTTTAGCACTCACGCATCGTGTTGCGTCACTAAAGAGTGACCTTGTGTGCTTGTGGCCTTTGTCCGAAGCTAGATGGTTTGGGACCTGTTGTTGGAGGCTTGGAATTTGTGCCTCACCGAGGATTTCTAGATCCCTTTATTGTTGGAGTAGAGCTCGGCAATTGCTCTCATGAATGAGCCATAGTGCGAGCGTAATATACGCCCTTTAATCTCCTGCCTCTGCCTGAACATTGCGCCCTTGGAGTCGTGAGGAAGCCCTTTCGTGGCGAAGAAAAGTAAGCCCACTTTATTGTTATTGACATTATCAATATATTTTCCTCATGTGATGGAACAACAACCCCTTATTTAGTTAGTGTCGGCGTCTACATTTAACTAAATAGAGACGTCCTGGGATGAGTTTACGAGTTTTACTTTATGGATTCTACTTATTGAGTTATTTATGTTTTATAATGTTAAACGTATGTATTTAGTACAATGTACTTTGTTTGTGAAGATTTAGGTTTAGTTATAGGTTAAGGTTTCCCCACCCCCTTTGAGTCTCCGCCTATCGTATGTTAGGGAAAGAGTGCTTTTCTTACTTCCACTGATTACTTTCTCTTATTCCTTGGCATGTTAGTTAGGTAGGCAATTGAAAAAGTGACTGCTTTGGCATTGTGTGTGCATGTTGTACTTTTTCTCCCCATTATTCATTTTTCTGAGGGTTTCTTTCGTTATACTAAATTTTTTATGTAATAAATTATTGTTAATCTTTAGTTTGTGGTTTTGTGTATTCTCTCTGAGATTGTACTCTTTGAGTGTTGTTTTGCCAGGGATCATAACCTTTTTGTGGTACTGATCTGTAATATCAGGTCCTGAAGAACTTTAACTTCAGACCATCTTGAAGTTCATAACAATATATATATATATATATATATATATATATATATATATATATATATATATATATATATATATATATAAATATATATATATATATATATATATATATATATATATATATATATATATATATATATATATATATATATATATATATATATATATATATGCAGAAGAACCACAGGGAAAATGAAAATACAAAATATACGATTAAGTCCTGACTAGTTTCGTGATACTTCTTCAGTCCTCTTAAGAAGTATCACGAAACTAATCAGGGGGGACATTTCTGTTTCCCATCAATGGCTCATCTTGAATAGGCTTTGGACTGAAGGATCGAAGGTACTGCGATCCTGAGGGAAAGTTTCTCCTAGCCGAAGCGTCTTTATGCTTTGAGTAGTCAGTAGGCTTAGACTTTTGTCTATCTGCCTGTAGCACCGTGGTCACTGGAATAGTGGGATGTTGTTGAGCAGCCCGGATATTTCCAGCATTTTCGATCTTCTTTTTAGGTTGGGGACCCACAACCACAGAAGGTTTTCTCTTTGAAGCAATGCCCCATTTTTGGAGAAGACTTATGATCTCCATGGTGGCGTTCTTAATTACTTCCTTAATGACCTCGTGTGGGAAGAGGTCTTTACCCCAGATGTTGGAAGATATTAGCTTCCTTGTTTCGTGTTTCACTGTTGCGTCAGCGAACATAAACTCTCTACATGCTCTCTTGGCCTTCATAAAAGCGTAAGGGTCCTTCACCAAGATAGCCATATGCATTTTGGCTATGACCATGAGCATGCCTGGGGTACTTTTGTAGGTTGAACACAACTCTATGTAGTTTTGTAGAGAAAGGGATGTCGCAAGTCTCTCCTTTGACTCATGTTCATTACACAAGAGCAACTCAGACAATTTAGGGAGACATACCTTGAATTGTCAACTTGCGATGTCCTTGTCTAATTTTCCCATTGAAAATGTCAAATGGACTTCCTTCCAATCCTTTTCCTGTCCGGGAAAAGCTGGTGACAAAGGCTTGCACTCATCGAGTGTGGGACATGGCTTACCCGCCTTTACCGCTTTGGCAACAGAAGTAAATGCCTTCCCCATGACGGGGAATGAGAGTGAAGTAGGTGCAAGAAAGGAAGGGTGTCTGTTATTCAGTGAGAATACCTTCGACTCTGAATAACCCGCCTTTCTCAGACTACCTGAAAGGATAGTCTGTGCCTTATCATGGTCGAGAATCAAGACCTCCTTTGGTTTCAAAACCTTCGGACATTAATGTCCGACATATATTGCAAACCTGTGGGTTCCAATAATGTAGGGATCCGGAAATAATATTGCAGGGGGCATGAAACCTGCAAGCATTATGACCATAAAAGTACTTACTCCTGGCCTTGCAGAGGACTGCAGCACAAGGTATCTGGTGTTCCTCCTGTAAAGAAAGGAAAACCAAATGAGTATACAATGGATTATCTCCTTGACAATCAACATGCAAATGTCCTTTACAATAGAGTAGCTTAGGATAGTAAGCTATAAAGGGATAGTAGGAGATACATACTTGTGTACCCCTGTGAGCAAATGCTGTTGCCTCCCCTCAGTATTAACTACATAGAGATTCCTCTATAGAGTAACTCCAAGTAAAATGACTCTTACCCCTAGGGGTAGAGAAGTATCAAATCACTGTCCCAAAATAATGTTAATACTGTGGGGTCAGGATGACTGATTTTCGATCAGAATATTGAAGAAAACTTATTTATTCAATATATGAATGGTACCAGCAGAATGCTCGTACAAGCGTACCCAAGGTATGTCAGAAAATACTACTGTATCATGGTACTGTAGTTTTCTAATTGCCGTAAGTCTATATTGCAATTTACTGGCTACTGTACATCATGTATTGTAGTCTAGTCATTATGCTGCCTTCATAGTAGCATATGACAGTATGGTCCATCTACCATGAAGCCAGCTGGACTAGGAAATTAAGACATATATTTGTATATCCCACTCAGTCTATTCGCTGTAGTCTTCCTACTATATTAAAATATAGAGTTTCTTGATCAGGGAGACTCAAGGAAAAAGGCTGCACCCTTTAAGGGTTAGGAGTGTACTACTCCTGCCTTGAAGTGTTTAATATTGTAGGATAATCCTAATACTGATTTCTAATCAGGATATTGAAGAAATCATATTCATTCAATATAGGATTGGGCTCAGCAAATGCCTGTGTTGGATATCCAAAATATATTGGAAATAACTACTAGTATAAACTATATAGTAGTTTTCTATCTGCAGTATATTCTATAATGCAGATATACTGGCTACCTGTATAAAATATACAGTAGTTCAGCCGGCATGTAGCCGGCATAGCTAGGTCTTGCCGGCATACCCGGCATGCTAGCTAGAGAGAGAGAGAGATAGCATGGAAAAAGGCTACTCCTTACTGTGAATGTATACAGTAATTAAGGATGTAAAAGTCTAATTTGACTGCCTTTTCCCAGAGAGAAGGCTCTAATGGAAGGGGAGAATGTACCATTCAGGCTTCCATGCAGCTACAGTACTATTGCCGACAAGAAACCGCCGATACACTGCCGGCCGGCAAGTCCAGCAGTACCAGTACAGCCGGTGTGCTGCCAACTGAGTCAGCACTATCTGTGCCGGCCTGGCCGGCAGTACCCTGGCAACAGGACCTGTAGCAGCAGTCCAAGGGAGGACTGAAGAACCTTGGGAACAGAAGGGACTTCCCTCACACGGCCATCATGGTCGCCGGCAGCCATCTTGGCTGCCGGCTGGGCCGGCAGTTGCCGACTAGGCCGGCAATTGCTGACAGATGATGTGGTTGGCGGCAGTATGCTCTGCCGTCAGCCAAAGACATGGCTCGAGAGGCAGTTTGGCTGGCTCCGGCAACCTACCAGCAAAGGAAGGCTGCAAGATGCCAGCCTAAAGAAAGACAATGGCTAAGCCATCAAAAGAGGACAGTGGGGTAGAGAACAGGGTCCTGTAACGAGTGTGAAAGGAACTGGCAAAAATTGTCAATCCTACCACCTGTAAAAGAAACTCTGTTTCGGTATCGGCAGAATCACAGGGAACAGGAGAGACTCAGTTCTCCAACCCAGATATTGCCGACACAGTTAAGGGGATGGCGGCACTGCCGCCTCCTCTCAACAAAGAAGAAACAGAGTTCCAGTGCCACTTATCCTAGGCTAAAGAAAATTACTCTTCGGCGCAGAGTACTGTGGCATAGCACTAGTCTTTTAGTCGTAAGGAGAAGATGGTATCCTACCATAACTTCAAGTGCGGCTAATGAGGGCTAACCTCCATTGCCGGCCACCTGGCCGGCAGGGGAATGATTGTATCCTACAACTCATTCGCCCTGCCGGCAGGTCGCTGACATAAGACTAAATACTCTGAGATTCTGACTAAATCCCAAAACCCGATGGTATACCACAACCAACGGTTAAGGGAAGAGGCAGGACAAACACTAAATTAGCCATGTCTGAATAAAATTCAAGGCACGGCTATTAGGGTTGTAGCCTGAGGCTACACTCAGAGGGAAAGAGATTACCCTTAAGTCTCCGAAGACACGTGTAATGTTTCATAACATTATAGGAGGTATCAGTCTCCACTGAATGAAAATAACACACGAGGGTAACCGGTGAAAGTCGAACGTATAGTAAAACGTCTAGGTAAGGTTACCTAGGCTATACGAGATCTCGGTTACCTAAATCACCGAAACTCTAACTATATGATCGACAGAGAAAAGGGAAACCAAAGTTATGCACATTATCAAAACTTTACAAGAGTAATTGCCTAAATAGCTAATTAATTAAAATAATTAAATAAAGCTATTAAAAACTGGAAGTCGTTCTGCTATCTAAATAACACATGCCTAACGAACGACGGCGCCATGGCGCCTCCAGTAACTGGCCTAGCTCTTAAACACAATAAAATACTCTAATTTCATTGTGAAACAGGAGCTAAAATATACTCATAGTAAAGACCCGATACTCAACTTTCCAGAGGCGGAAGATGATGGAGAAAGCATAATAATAATCCTGTAAAACGATCGAAAAGTTAGATCACCAGGAAATATCACCGAGCGAGATCACTACAAAAAAAGGAATGTCCGCCGTCGTGGGAATGGCGCTGTTGTATTCCCAATAGTATTACGAGAGCGGGGAGAGCCTTTGGACGGCTCCCTTTTGCCACATCCTCCTTGAGGCCAAAACGCTGTTTGGGGTGCAGATTGCTATGGAGGCGTGTCAAGAATGCGTCCGCTGATATTATGCGATATCCTTTGGAGAAATTTCAAGGATATTCGCGCCAGGAGTTAGAATTCTGGATACCTAAAGGTAAAATTCTCTGGTAATATCACTGTAGTACATATATCCCTTAGAAAGCTGCTTTAAGGAACTTCCATCACGACGACATGGCTTGAGCCCAAAAAAGCATTTATATCCTGCATCATTAGTCCTTTACAAAACAAGTCCCATCTCTATTCCCGCTATATCATTCCATATCTAACCAGGAAATATGCTCCTAAAATCTTATTCCTTTATCTACTTTTTTATCTTTCTCACAAGTGCATCATATATTCGTTGGTTTAAATGTGTATCAAATTCACATTGGAAACCGAATGACGTTTCTTATGTGGTCGAGGTTATTTTATAGTTTCCCAGAATATTCACTTCTGCTGTTTTGAATGGTGTTGTGGTTTGGAAGACTTTATCATGAAATGTATTCATTATACAACAAAAGCGGTCTATGACACTTCAATATTGCTTGACTCTCCTGAAAAGGTCAATATAATTTAATATTTTGATGCAGCAAGTATTACGCCAACACCGTTACTAATTGCGATAAGAATCACTGGGTCATTAAAACCCCTTTCATTCACTCAGGGTAATTAATCTCAACTTAAAGTTACCACATTAAGATATTAATTAGTTCTCCACTCTCCACAGCGGTTACATCGAGGGATAATCTCTTCTGGTCAGATAATATTGGATAATTATTATTATTATTATTATTATTATTATTATTATTATTATTATTATTATTATTATCATAAATAAATAAATAAATAAATAAATGAATGAATGAATGAATGAATCAATGAATCAATCAATCAATCAATCAATCAATCAATCAATCAATCAATCAATCAATCAATCAATCAATAAATCAATAAATAAATAAATAGATAAATTAAATATATATATACATATATATATATATATATATATATATATATATATATATATATATATATATATATATATATATATATATATATATATATATATATATATATATATATACCCTTTCTGAATCTAACAATGGATTCAATAATAGATGGGGAGGATTTCACAGTCATAAAACTGTCTGAACTCTATACCAAATGTCTGCAAGAATGCTCTCTACCTACAACTTGGAAAAAAAATTATCAGTATAATAATTCACAAAAAAAGGAGACACAAAAGACCTGAAAAATTACCGCCCAATAATTTTGCTCCCTGTAATAAATAAATATTTACAAAGATCATATTTGGCCAACAGAAAGACAGCTAGACTTTAATCAACACAGAGAGCCGGCAGACTTTAGAAGTGGGTATTCGACAACTGACCATATATATTTAATTTATCAGGTAATGGAAATATTAACAGTGTATGACAATCCACTATGAAAGGCATTTATAAACTATGAGAAAGCATTTGGGTCAAAACATCAGTAATAATGAAAGCCCTTCAAAATCAAGGAATACAAGAATTATTTACTAAAGGACTTGATTATATCTATACAATGAATACAGCAATCTTAAAACTATCTAAAGATAGTGAGAAATTTTCAATTGAGAAAGGAGTAAGACAGGGAGACCCATCTCTTCTAAATTAACAGCATGTCAAGAAGAAGTTATTAAGAATTTGGATTGGCAAAATGTAGGAACTAATATTAATGGGGAATACTTTAACAAATTGGGATTTGCAGAGGACTTATCTGTGCTTATTGTCGCGAACGAAGTGAGTGACCTTATATGAAAAGCAATTTTTATTTTTTTTTCAAAGATATTTCACCCAACCCGTAGCCCAGTCTTTCTCTAACCATAGATTTCGGAGCGGAAGTGGTGGTGGGGAGGAACAGCTGATATTTTCGGCGGCGGGGTCAATAACTTCCATACCAGTAAATATATTCAAGTGAAATTTTAAGAGATTTTTCAGACATATATAAGCTTTGTTCATGTTCATACCTGCTATAGGCCGCCCCTGCCTGTCGCTTTTGTTGGTAAGTGACGACTTTTAGCTAAAAAAATCAGTGAGGAGCCACAAACTACTTCTAGAGTTATACAGACATCCAAATTATTTTCACAGAGTTTAATGGGTGTTATGTGAGCTACATTGATATCAATTTATGCATTGATATTTCCTATATAGAGGTCACATACGCAATTTTTCGATAACTGCGGGAGGCCAATTTTCGGCTGTAAATTTCTTGTAGAATACTTCACATATCTAAATGAAATTTCAAAGATTTATGGGATTGATGTTCACTTTAGCCATGCCAATTTTTATGTTGATATGTGCCCTAAAACTGCCATAGCGAAAGTTTATTTCGGTGCGGGATGAATGGTTATTTTTGGCGATGGAGTAAATTGTTCATAAAATAATCCACATATCCAAATGAAATTTCAGGTATTGATGGGAAACAGTTTCTTTTTAGTGCCAAATAATAATATTCTTATTATTATTTCTATTATTAACATTATTATTATTATTATTATTATTACCTCTACTACTACTACTACTACTACTACTACTACTACTACTACTACTACTAATAATAATAATAATAATAATAATAGCTAAGCTATAACCCTAGTTGGAAAATCATGATGGTTTAAGCCTAATGGCTTCAACAGGGAAAATAACCCAGTGAGTAAAGGAAATGAGCCCTCAAGTAAGAGAACTCTAATCGAAGAAAGTGGAAGACCATGGTACAGTATACAGCAAAACCGGTGATACTTGAATTCAGTAATTATCGTTTGAAAGTCGCTAACTGGCAACTCTCTCATTCTTTATATTTCTAATGAGACTAGGTTCTCGGGAGGAAGCATTTTGAAACTTAGCTCAATAAAAGATACAGTTCATTAAGAATGATTTTAGAGAGTTTATGCTATATATTTATCAAAATATCAGCTAGTTCATTATCGAAAAATTAACCTAGTAATCTTTAATTATGATACAAAGGGAAAAAAATAAATACTCAATAAGTCTGACTTTTTAGCCACCACAGTTACGTATTTAACGTAAAGAACGTGTCGAAGATGTAGTTGTGGGCTGGGTCTAACTGGACATCAACAGGCAGTCTCACAGCGGCACTCTCTCAAGCAAGTCATGTGTCAAATATGGCTACAGCTACCCAACAGCTACCGGATAACTGTAACTCTAGTTAAGCTTATTTCATCAGATTCTCTAAAAAAAAAATTAGATATAAGCCATCATTTGTACATTAACCAAACAACTGTTTATAGATGGTTAAACGATACAATAAAGGAAAGAAATTTAAAAGCCATCCTAGGAGGTGAGAGACCCCACTGCTGCACAACCGCAAAAGAAGACAAAGTTATAACGCCAATAGCATATGCCCAGCATCCAGAGACATCCTATCATCATCATCTCTTTTATTATTATTATTATTTATTATTAATATTATCATTATTATTATTATTATTATCATTAATATCATATTTTATGATACGTTGTTATTCTCTTTCTGTAGAATCTACACAACACGTCTGGCTGAATATGTCTGACCTCATTATATTTCTCCGTTCGTAAAGTAAAAGTAAAATAATAGAAAGCTAGAATTAATTGTATTTCTAATAGAGAAGATAACTCACCACAGCGCTCTTCTTGAGGTGCTCTCCATCTATAAGTCCCCTTTCCCAGTTTGAATCCTTCTATCCAGACAGACAGCTCAAAGACTAGTTTCACCGACTCTCGCTGAGTCACGTTGACCATGGGATTCGTAATACAGTTGTGGCGGGATATGACACGAACAACCCCCACACCCTTGAATAACTCTGACAAATGTCTCCTCAATACAAACTTTCCCCTTACGTTATCAACAGCGGTACTCTTGGACAGAAAGGACATAAAAACAAAACATAAACTTAAAACTATATTTCTTAACAAAAAAACACTTTAAAAGAAAAATCAACTGCATTTAAATGAATCTCTATTATCTATACTTAATCCTTAAAACTATACCTTAAAACTAAGCACCACCAAACAACCACACTAAGTACTACCATCTTAACCTACTGTAAATAAATAAAGGAAACACATTCAAAATAACCTAAAGAAAATTTAAATCTAAAATTCACCACAGCCAAATAAATGTTGCCCAGTTCTTTAATACGGCAATCTGTCACAGTTCGGCGGTCAACAATCCACACACTCCGGCTCCAGCCAGCTTGACTGAACAGTCAATTAATGAGGGGTTACCATAGTCGTCATCATCATTATCATATTCTTCATCCCAAAATAAGAAAGAAAATATATTTTACGGGACGGGTCATCAATGGTCAAGAATTCTTTATGAGTGGTCTCTTCCAAAATCATTGTACATTCATGGTTGTCATCACACTGTTTATGTTCATGGACGGCAAACCACACAGTCCAGGCCAAACTAAACACTCCAAAGGAGGAATTACGGACAGCAAAAAGAAAAAAGGGAAAACACTTATGAGCACTTCTAACTAACTAAACTATCGCAGGTAAATACAAAACTTTCTGTTATTCAGCATCTCTCCTAACAAAGATAAATAAAAGTGTACTTACTTTAGAAATGAATATTTATTTTCACGCTGGTCGAAATACAGTAATATAAAGGAAATCCAGCACTCAAATCACACAGAACTGACTCTTGCTGCAGTCAAATAAAAAAATCATTCGCCCAAGACATTCACCACTGTCCTAACCTAGCTAACAACATAAACAAACAACATCAGCTATACCAACAGTCTTTCTCACAACAAACAATCATTACACTAACTCTCGCTCGCTGACACACACTCTCTCTCTCTCTCTCTCTCTCTCTCTCTCTCTCTCTCTCTCTCTCTCTCTCTCTCTCTCTCTCTCTGGATTAGGCGAACAACAAAAATAGATAAAAATGAAACAAAAATCAACCCTCTTCACAGTAACATATTTAATTTTTTCTCTGAAATATAATTTTATCATGAAATTTTTCTTAGTGATCTAACAGTATTCAATAATGAAATTATCCAGAACAAGTGACCAACGTTGTCTCATACACAGACATATTTACAAAGTGAAATATAAGATTTAAAACTAAGTGACAACTTGAGAATAACGCTTGTCCGAAGCAAAAATAAAAAAGTATCAACGGTTTTGCTGCATATACAGTACAGAGGCTCTTACACTATCCAAGGATATTATCATTATCATTATTACTTGCTAAGCTACAACCCTAATTGGAAAAGGGGGATGCTATATGCCAGAGGACTCCAAAAGGGAAAATATGCCAGTTAGGAAAGGAGATAAGGAAACTACAAGAGAACTAATTAACGATTAAAATTAAATATTTGCAGAACAGTAACAACATTAAAATAAATCTTTCATATTTAAACTATAAAAACTTAAATAAACAAGAGGAAGAGAAATAAGATACAACTGTGTGCCCTAGTGTACCCTCAAGCAAGAAAACTATCCCAAGCCAGTGAAAGACCATGGCACAAAGGCTATAGCACTATCCAAGACTAGAGAACAATGGTCTGATTATGAAGTGTCCTTCTCCTAGAAGAGCTGCTTACCATAGGTAAAGAGTCTCTTCTACCTTTACCAAGTGGAAAGTAGCCACGGAACAGTCCTATTGCAGTAGTTAATCCCTTGAGCAAAGAAATATTGTTTGGTAATATCAGTGTTGTCAGGTGTATGAGTACATAGGAAATATGTAAAGAATGGCCCAGGCTATTCATTGTATGTGTAGGCAAAAAGGAAATGAGCCATAACCAGAGAGAAGGTCCAATGTAGTACTGCCTGGCCAGTCAAATAACTTTCTAGTGGTAGTATCTAAACTGGTGGCTAACCTACTATCTTACTAGAGAATAATGATGTGATTTTGGAATGTCCTTCCCCTAGAAGTGGTGTTTACCATAGCGAAACATCCTCTTTCACCCCTACCAAGTGCAAAGTAGCCACTGAATGATTACAGGGTGGTAGTAAACCCCTTGGACGAAGAAATATTAAATTTTCTCAATTTTTTATTATATCCATTGTTATGCCATTTTCTCCTGCTGCTTTGCCTCTTTTCATGGCTTTTAATACTTTCTTTACTTCCTCCACTGTTACGTTTAGTACCGGCTCAGGTGTTTCATTATTTTTATTGGTGAAGTTATTTCTTACATCACTATTGCACAGCATTGTATAGAAATCCTCTGCAAATTTTATCACACCATCTTTATTGTGGATAATATTTTAATTTTCATCCTTTAAAGTAAACATCTGTTGGCACCCTGTTGCAAGTCTTATTTTCATCAACTTGATGCAACTTCCTTTCTTTAGTGTTTCCTCAATTTTGGTATGATTATGTTTTCGAAAATCTTGGGGGTTATAGTTTATTTATTATTTTGGATAGTGCTGCCAATTCTCTTTCATATTTCTTTGAGGTTACACTCATTTCCAATCTTTTCTTTATTTATATATTTTTATTTTATTTTAATTTTCCGTGATCTTGTTTAGGAACTCTTCTCTTGTGCTGATTCCAATATAAATTTTGTTAAACTACAGTTCATTTCTTCTTTACTAGCTTCCACTTCACCATGTCTCTGAGAGTACCTATTTTGTATTGCTGAACTAAACTCATCAGATTTTTTTCATATTACATAAGTGCAAATTTTCTCTCTTAAAATTATTTTTTCTACTCTCTTTCCTTAAATCTAAATAAAATTTGCCATACACCATTCTATGATCGCTTGACTTTAACTTGTTTAACACTGTTACATCTTTAACTTAATTATCTTTTTCACTGAGAATCAAATATATTTTATTTTTCGTTTCTCTGTTTTGGCTTCTCCATGTCCAGTTTCTCCGTCCCATTTTATAAAAGAAGGTCTTCATTATTTTAAGATTGTTTCAAAAAATTCTACAAGCATGTCTCTTACTGCGGATTCTCCTCTCTTCTTTTGATATACTTTATCATTGTAATCACTAAAAATATGTAAACTCAGTCTTATGTTTTATCATAGATATCTCCAAATCTTCATAAAAAAAAAGTCTATTCCATCCTCTGTATGGGATGTTGTTAGTGATACGTTTGACTGATTTTCAGTTTATACTTTTTATTTAGTTAGATAATGAATTTTTATTAACAAGGAAACCCATTCCATTTTCTTGTTCCTTTCATGTTCTCTGAAGCGAAATATATGACTCTTTTTATTCTATATAAGATTCCTTAGTTCTTCTAATTTCACTCAATCCTATTATATCCTTATTTACTTATTTCAGTTTTTATAGTAATAAAGAAAGATCTTCCTTAGACGGTGTCCTGGCATTGTATGTTGCAAGGCTCAGTTTCAAAAGATAGTCTGCGGTAGTCAAAAGATTCTCAGCATACCATGCAGTGGAATGTAACTGCCCGTCATCTTGGGCAGTTGTTCCACAGCCGCTGGGGACTGGTGGCCGAGACGGGGTTGTGATATACATGTGTGGGTTTCAGTTTTCATCACCACGCTAGCCACTACGGATTGGTAATGGTGGAAGATTCTTATCCAATTGCTTTCAATAAAACCCACTTTAAAAAAGGGAAATTTATAGGTATAGGTAGGAATCTGAATATGCATGACAAGGGTGTAAACGTACAGGTGATATGGAAGATAAATGTGTTAATACAGATGAATCATGGCTGAGTATGAATGATACCTATAGTGTGTGCGGTTTTTCAATAGATGGTGTAAAAGAAAGTATGATGAATGCGAGAATGAGAGATAGGAGAAGGATAAGTAGTATGAATGAATCTTTTATTAAATTAGAAATTGGTTTTTATGAAATGGATGAATTGCTGACGGAAATAAGTGAAATTTCAGGACCAGATGATAGTGAGGTAGATGTGATAGTGCATGATATATTAGATGATAGGAGTAAAGATGAGAACCAGAATAAGACATTGACTGATAGCGATATGGAAGAAGTGAACAAGAGAGTATATGAAGGCCCAGTTCCTCGAAGCAAAGGTCCTGTTCCCGACTGCGACTGGGTAATGAAAAAAATCGGGTAAGTGTTGTGTAAGATGTATTTGGCAAAGTAAGGGGGGAGGAATGTGGAGGATTAATTTTTGCTTTTATTTTTATTCATCTTTGTTGTTTGCCAAATCCAGAGAGAGAGAGAGAGAGAGAGAGAGAGAGAGAGAGAGAGAGAGAGAGAGAGAGAGATTGAGAGAGTCTGTGTCATCGAGCGAGAGGTAGTTAGTGTATTGATTGTTTGTTGTGAGAAAGACTGTTGGTATAAATGAGATTGTTTGTTTATGCTTTAGCTAGGTTAGGAGAGTGGTGCATGTCTTGGCGAATGATTATTTTTTACTTGACTGCAGCTAGAGGCAGGTGTTAATCCTGGACTATTATTATTATTATTTATTACCAGCGTGGAAGTGTTTTGTTTATTTTACCAGTAAAATCAATTTATTTATCTTTGCTAGGAGTGATTCTGAATGATAGAAACAGTTTACTATTTATCTTTGATTATAGTGCGATAGTTTAGTTAGCTAGGAGTGTTCGTAAGTGTTTTTACCTTTAATTTTTTACAGGCTGTAATTCCTCCTTTGGAGAATTTATTTAGAATGCTGATATATATTTGCTGACCTGGCCTGGAATTGATTGTGGTATTTAGACTGCTCTTTTGGATTGCTCAACCGTTGATGACCTGTCCTGTTTATTAAGATTTCGATAGATGATGATGATGATGGTGATGATGATGATGATGATGATGACAATGATAACTACGACCCCAATTAGGGAGGTGGTTGTGGCAAACTGCCACACGGTGGATTGTTGAACACAAAGCTTTGGTAGTGTGCCGTAAAAGACAGTTCGGCTTTGTGTGGACGACAGTGTTGGTGTCCCATAATGTATATACATATATATTTATTTTTGGTGTTGGTGGTGTGCAGTTAATTTTAAGTTTTGTTAGTTTTTTGTTTTTTTAATGCTGTTACTTTATTGTATGTTCAGTCTCCAAGTTTATGACTAGGTTTAGTTTGTGAGAAATAGTTTTAGTGTGATTAATCTGGTTTCATTTATTTTAGTTTGTAAAAATATAGTATTAGGGTTATGTTTTGTTTTTATGTCCTTTTTATCCAAGAGTCCCGTTGCTGATAACGTAAGGGGAAATCTTGTGCAGAGGAGACATTTGTCAGTTAGTGGGATCAAGGGTGTGGGGGTATTCTTGTGACATCAGACCACATTATTTTGGGGCCCGAACAGGGACTGCCGAGGTGGGATTGAAAGCTGGACTCTTGGACAAAGTACTGAATTAGGTTAAGAGATTAGATGTAAAACTGAAAAATGGAAGAGCAGAACAAATTATTAAGGGAGGAATTGCGGCTGAGTAAGGAGCGAGAGGAGAAGTTGTTGTTAGAGAATGTGAGGTTGAGTTGTGAGAATGAGGAGATGCAAAGGAAACTGAGGGTAATTCATGGAACTGTAGAGAGAGTGGAAGAGGGTATTAAGATTAAGATGCGAGAGAATGAAGAATGAATGGAGAAACGAATGGAAGCTATTATGGGGAAAGTAATGGGAAATATGAAAACGTTCATGGATGAAAATGCAGTCGGAGGAGTGGCCTCCGCTGCGGGTAAAGGGTTGCTGGTGGAAGGAAAGGTTAAGGTAAGTGATAATGGGAAAGAAAATGATAGTGATAGTAATAGTGATAGTGAATTTAAAGGGACTAGGTATAGTAAGGATGAACAGAAAGGTGAGAGGAAGGATAAAAGTAAAGGTAAAAGTGATGTGAAGAAAGAAGAAAAAGTGTCAGAATGATAGCATGGATGATCGTGAATGGGTGAAAGTGGTGAGTAAAAAAAGGGCTAGGAAGAGTATAATCAAGGATAGGAGTATGAGTGTGGAATTAGATTCTTTATATTCTAGCGAAGAAGTAGGAAACAAGAAAGAAGGTAGCAGTGATGATAGCAGTGAGAATGAACGTGATGTGTGTAAGACTGTTTATGAGAGAGGTACCTTGGTGTGAAAGGTTCGATGAGCATAGTAGTAGGGATGTATACGAGTTTTTCAAGGAGTATGAGAGGTATTGTCAGGATAAGTATGGTGATAGTAAAAGAGTTTGGGCTACGGAGTTAGGAGAATATTTGACTGGAGATTTGTTGACGATGCATGGTGTGATAATGAGTGTGGGGGATGTTGAAGGTGATAGTGTGAAAGGTAGGATAATTGAGCTGGTAAAACGTATGAAAGGGAGTGTTAGGTATAAGCATAAGAATGATTTTGATGAAGCACGGTTGAATGTAGGAGAAGCAATATCAATGTAGGCTGGAGACGTTAGGTAGGAAGAAGTATGAAGATGAAGGTATAAATGAGAATAAGGAGTTAATGAGCAAGTTTTTGACGACAGTACCTGAGAATGTGTGTGAATTTATTAATTTGTAATGGAAGGAGAAGATCAGGTGGACGAAAGGAAGATTTACATGGGATGGTATTTTAGAGATAGTTGAGGATTACGAGTTAGATAGATGTATGAAAGAAAGCAAATCTGTGAGGGTAAGAACTGGAATGGAGGAAAATGTGCCAGAATTTGTTAGTTTTTGATATGCTGTTATGAGAGGACCGATGAGGGTAGCTGAGAGTGTAGTAGATAGGAGTGTCAGGGCGAGTAATGTGGGAATACCAGTAAGGACAAATGAAGGGTTTAGGCAAGGGAATCAGGTTTGGAGGGATAGGAGTGCTAGTGCGCAGCGAGGTAGGTCAGGTAGTTGTATCCATGAAGAAAAGTGTTATAGGTGTGGGAAACTAGGGCATAAAAAGAATGAGTGTAGATGTGCGTTAGGAGCATGTTTCGGGTGTGGAGAGACAGGGCATCATATTAGTGAGTGTAAGAAAGAGAAAGTGGTTAAGTGATATCGGTGTGGTATGACCAAGCATATAACTAGTGGATGTAGGAGTAATCGTACGAATGAGATTTGCGGCAATTATAGTAAGGATGGGCATTATGCAAGAATGTGTAGGGAACAGCGTGCGAAGTGTACTGAATGTGGTGTAGATGAGCATATAGCTAGGGTTTGTAGAAAGAAGGGATTAGGGCAGCCAGGATGTTCGGGAAACTAGGTAGTCAGAGTGTTCAACTGGGTGAGTCCTCCTGTGCATGTGGAATGGGATCAATAATTGGTTGGATAAGTATGAACCTAGTATGCATGAGAAGTTAGGGCTAGAAAGTAAATAATTAGTGTTAGTTGGATATAGGAAAAAGCGGCGTATGAAATTTTTAAGTGAGGAGAAAGTGCAAGGGAAATTTATAGGTATAGGAAGGAATCTGAATATGCATGATAAGGGTGTGAATGTACAGGTGAGTATGGAAGATAAATGTGTTTATACGGAGGAATCATGGCTGAGTATGAATGATACCTATAGTGTGTGCGGTTTTTCAATAGATGATGTAAAAGAAAGTATGATGAAAGCGAGAATGAGAGATAGGAAAAGGATAAGTAGTATGAATGAATCTTTTATTAAAGTAGAAAATAGTTTTTATGAAATGGATGAATTGCTGACGGAAATAAGTGAGATTTTAGGGCCAGATGATAGTGAGGTAGATGTGATAGCGCATGTTATATTAGATGATAGGAGTAAAGATGAGACTCAGAATAGGACATTGAATGATAGCGATATGGAAGAAGTGAACAAGAGAGTATATGAAGGCCCAGTTACTCGAAGCAGAGGTCCTGTTCCCGACTGCGACTGGGTAATGAAAAAAATCAGGTAAGTGTTGTGTAAGATGGATTTGGCAAAGTAAGGGGGGAGGAATGTGGAGAATTAATTTTTGTTTTTATTTTTATTCATCTTTGTTGTTTGCCAAATCCAGAGAGAGAGAGAGAGAGAGAGAGAGAGAGAGAGAGAGAGAGAGAGAGAGAGAGAGAGTTAGTGTATTGATTGTTTATTGTGAGAAAGACTTGGTATAAATGAGATTGTTTGTTTATGCTTTAGCTAGGTTAGGAGAGTGGTGCATGTCTTGGGCGAATGATTATTTTTTACTTGACTGCAGCTAGAGGCAGGTGTGAATGCTGGACTATTATTATTATTATTATTTATTACCAGCGTGGAAGTGTTTTGTTTATTTTAACAGTAAGAACAATTCATTTATCTTTGCTAGGAGTTATTCTGAATGATATAAACTGTTTATTATATATCTTTGATTATAGTGCGATAGTTTAGTTAGCTAGGAGTGTTCGTAAGTGTTTTTATTTTTTATTTTTTACAGGCCGTAATTCCTCCTTTGGAGAATTTAATTTGAAAGCTAATATATAGTTGCTGACCTGGCCTGGAATTGATTGTAGTATTTAGACTGCTCTTTTGTATTGCTCAACCGTTGAATGACCTGGCCTGTTTATTAAGATTTCGATTGATGATGATGATGATGGTGATGATGATGATGAAGATGACGATGATAACTACGAACCCAATCAGGGAGGTAGTTTTGGCAAATTGCCACACGGTGGATTGTTGACCACAAAGCTTTGGTAGTGTGCCGTAAAAGACAGTTTGGCTTTGTGTGGACGACAGTGTTGGTGTCCCATAATGTATATACACATATATTTATTTTTGGTGTTGGTGGTGTGCAGTTAATTTTAAGTTTTGTTAGTTTTTTGTTTTTTTTTAATGTGTTAGTTTATTGTATGTTTAGTCTCCAAGTTTATGATTAGGTTTAATTTGTAAGAAATAGGTTGAGGGTGATTAATTTGCTTTGATTTATTTTAATTTGTAAGAAATATAGTATTAAGGTTATGTTTTGCTTTTATGTCCGTTTTGTACAAGAGTCCTGCTGCTGATAACGTAAGGGGAAAGTTTGTGCAGAGGAGACATTTGTCAGTTAGTGTGATCAAGGGTGTGGGGCTTGTTCTTGTCACATCCTGCCACAATATAAACTATAAAAACGTGAAAATAAGAAGAGGATAGAAAATAAAAGAACTGTAAAATAACAGGAGGAAGAGAAATAAGATAGAATAATTTGCCCGAGTGTACCCTCAAGCAAGAGATATCTAACCCAAGACTGTGGAGTACTATGGTACAGAGGCTATGGCACTGCCCAATACTAGAAAACAATATTTTTATTTTGAAGTGTCCTTCTCCTAGAAGAGCTGAATACCATAGCTAAAGAATCTCTTTTACCCTTACTAAGAGAAAAGTAGCCACTGAACAATTATAGTGCAGTAGTTACCCTCATGAGAGAAGAAGAATTGTTTGGTCATTTCGGTGTTATCAAGAGAAAAATATATAAAGAATAGGCCAGACTATTCCCTGCATGTGTCGGCAAAGATGAAATGAGCCGTAACGAAAGAAAGGGATCCATTGTAGTACTGTGGGGCCAGTCAAAAAGTCCCAATAACTCTCTAGTGGTATTATCTCAACGGGTGGCTGGGCTTTGTATGCGTGGCGATTGTACAATTACATATTTTGTCGTAATTTCTAAGACTGAGGCTGTAACACATCAACATTCTTCCTTATGTTCACAAAATATCTCTTTTATTGGCAGGAATTTTCACCCTTTTATTCTTTCAAGCCCGATGATGCTCTATCATCTTCTGTTACAAACGATCTTTTTCACGACGAGGTTGATTAGGTAAGTGGATGACATGCCTTCAAAGGCTTTGACAAGAGTCTCTCTGTGGTGGATGTAGAGTTAATTTAGGTAGTGACCAACAGCAGTAATGTTATGAGATTCTTCTGTATCATCACAGGCATCTTTGGAATTGAAACTTCTAGAGAGGATAAAATTATTTGCCTATGAATGCTGTAAAACATTCAACACAAAAAGGTTATCAACTTGTCACATATACACACACACTCTCTCTCTCTCTCTCTCTCTCTCTCTCTCTCTCTCTCTCTCTCTCTCTCTCTCTCTCTCTCTCTCTCTCTCTCTCTCTCTCTCTCTCTTTTCCACACTGCTTTCACAAATACCAAATATTGAAGAAAAAGAATACACAATTTGAATTCCCTAAACACTAAGAGCTTCAAAGAAAACTTTATCTGGAGCCCACCAACTTTCATCTTACTCTATTTCTTCAAAGGTATCCTGTATCGTGACCCCCCAAAAATTACATCTGGCCTTGAATGTAAAGAACCTTTTCTATTCACCCCACACAAGTTTCATGAGCAGAATTTGAATAGATGATGAATATCGACTTCAACAGAAAGAGCGAACAAAAAGACTTTTGTCATGTAATGCTTATCAAAAAATAATCCCACTGGCGTTATTAGCAAGGAAACTGAAAGATAATAGATACGAGAAAAAATGTTTCATTCAAAATCTTCTCTTTTGATGAGGGGACTTTTTAAAGAAGTTTTACTGCTGATGAGCTGTTTATATTCTAGCAACAGTTCCTAAGAAATTGGAGCTGAAAATAGAATGTAGGTGCAGGCTTATTCGTATTCAAAATCTGCGTTTATAATTACGAAGAAAGGCCACAGAATCTCTTCCCCTTGAATTTCGGGTATTTCCCTGCCGATTGATATTTTCTCCCACATATCTCAGGTCATAACTATATTAATTATATCTTCCATTACGGAATTTATGTGGTCAGGGTTAAAGAAATATTTCATACACACTCAATACACAGTAATGCTATATTTTTTTTTTTTTTTTACTCTCCCGCACTGACAATTCAAAAAAACAGTTTAAGTTTGTCATCATATATTGCACATTATTATTATTATTATTTTCTTAAATTGTTGCTCTCAACTGCTTGTATTTAAGCTCATTTTCTGTTGAATAAATCTCACTGGCATTCACCTCGCCTCCATTTGCACCTAGCAGCCACCTCGCTCACTTCTGGGAAGCATTTGGTGCCATCAGAGATTATCTCAATCTGTTTAACTCTTTCTCTACTTGACTTGTTCATCTATTTGGTGAATGTTCAGTTACACATTTCGTCTTAAGTTCTGAAAGTTGCGCTGTAACCATTATCGATACTTTACCACTCAACATTGTTGAATAACTCCTTTTTCATTATCCATCAGAGGTCTTATTCTTCTAGCACCAGAGCTAGCCGACCTTATAGTACTTGAATGTTGCTTGATTTTGGAAGATAGCTGTTTGGATAGTAACAAGAAATGACAGTAGGACATTGGCCAGGGGAAAGTGAAACTTCTGTTTTCGAGATTGAAATATCTTTATTGTCAATTGTCTGGTAATTTTTTTGTTTACATGAAGTAATATAATTTATGATATATCACATCGTATTTCATATAAGTGAGAAGTTAGAGATTTGTTAAATATTTTCTTATTATGAACTGAATTTTGTAATAATTTGAATACATACATGCGGAAAAAAAAAAAAAAAAAAAAAAAAAACCTAGTTGGGGTGCCAGGCTCACCATAGGACAATTTATTCTCATAGGGGATTCAGAACTTGGCCAATTATATACTCTCCCCATATTGCTTTCCTTGGCATTAAATAACACCACTGACACTTATTAGGTGATGTCTGACGTCTCCTTAGCTTATAGCAATGCGTACCGAAATTCACGAAGGCGAATTCACCTGCATCTATTATTATTATTATTATTATTATTATTAGTATTATTATTATTATTATTATTATTATTATTATTATTAGCGAATCTACAACAATAACTTTAAAAGCATGATGCTATAAGTCCAAGGGCTCCTAAGGGGAGAATAGCCTAGTGAGGAAAGGGAATAAAGTGGAAGACCATAGAAAAGAGGTTTGGTTTTTATCGAAATGTCGACCAAATTAAGATTGTTTTATCTTGTAGAATATAAACAAACATCCCATGAAATCATAAGACATCTTGAACCATTTTATCATTTAGCTTGATGTATATAAAAAAAAAGAATATATTTTGGATTGCCTGGTGAGTATTGCATCCTACGAAACATCTCCATTTGTTACATTAATGGAAGGGAATGACATTATTACCAGTTGGAATGTTTATAAAGCATACAATACACAAAAATATATGTATATATGTATATACACACATTTATAAACACACACACACACACACACACACACATATATATATATATATATATATATATATATATATATATATATATATATATATATATATATATATATATATATATATATATATATACACACACATACAGACACATTTGTGTATTTGTATGAGTTTGTGTATAATAAGAGAGCTTCAGTATTCTGAATTAATTTATTTAGATCATTTACCTTTCGGGAAATCTTCTATCCAATCATCAAAATGAATAAATTGCTACACATTAACTGATGAACTACTCAAATAACATCAAATGGTACAAGAATGAAACACAGAAAAAAAATATACGATTTACAACACACTTATACTGAAAAGCTGATATGAAAACTAGAATAAACGCAATCATAGATTACAGAAATAAAGGGAGACTAATCAGTGACGTCCAGTTCTAGACTGTGAATTAAAAGTTAAGGTGATTTGATGATAAAAAAGAGAGAGACTCCATTCCGAAATAGTTAGAAAATTTTCTTTAGATCATTTGACGAGAAGTTGTCTTTCAGTTTCCAATTGAAGAATGAAAACATGCTTTGTTTGAGAGCTATTAAGACCTGGGTGAAATTAAAGTAATTATTATAAAGAATAAAAAAAGAAACAACTGGCTCCATCCCGGAATGTAAAGTTGGACACATAAATTCCTTACAAACCTCCCTTATTGATCGTGTACTCTATCACACCCTTACTGCGTGGGACGTTCCTTTGCTTTCTCTCTCTATGCTATGTATCTGGTTACTCGCAGCGCAGCAAGGGTTTGCCAGGGTGAACTTCTTCAGAGCGAGGTGTGCCAGGAATTCCTGTGTCCAACTGTACTTTTCCATCGTGGAATAAATAAAACCATAGCTACGGGTATCATTCCAATGACCTGTTTTTAGCTTTATTCATGTACTTGAAATAATAATCTAGAATCGAATTGGTCATTCCTTCGAAATAATATAATCAATATAACACGAGAATCTAATTGTTTCAATGAGGTTTCAACGAGTTACAAAATCCGTAATATTATATGAGTATTCCAATTCTGCTTTCTATTCAACATATTGTATCATTCATGCAGTTCCAACGTCAAGTAAAAATAATAGAAAATAATGGAGTTATTTAAAAGAGGAATTTTCAAAAACGTTGTATTCAGTGAAATATAAGTAAAAATAAGCTGGGTAATTTTATTCATAAATACCAATAATTCATTATTTGCGATACATTGTCTAGACAGAAATATGAAGTAGATTTAATCATGAATTAGAAAATCAATTAGATTTTATATAAAACAACGTTTTTTTTTTTTAAATGAGGAAATTAAAATATCTTTTTTTTTTTTTTGCTGTAATTTATATACTTTTTTATTACCTAAAAACGTGTTTTAGATTGTCTTCCTAAATATAATCTAGTATTATACTGTAACTTATTTTAAGTTTACTGTTAATCAATTCGCTATGCTGTATACGCACACGATATACAACTTTCTTGATAATGAACTGTTAATCATTATTATTATTATTATTATTATTATTATTATTATTATTATTATTGTTATTAGTCGATCATGGGTCTTGAGAGCAACACTGGCTTGATTGTAAAAAAAGTATTGTTAAAACCTAGATTTCTTATGGTGTGTTCTGGAGAAAACTGTTTCAACTTTTTCTGAAAACCAATAAAAATTTTTATTCTATTTTGGTTACATTATGTTATATTTAACAAAGGAAAATATTAAATTGAAAATTTTCATAGTATCATAGTTAATGTTATGTGGATTGAATATGTAATTAAATAGGGACCACTAATTGTTTTATATCTCTCATTTGGAATTGCTGACAAAGATTTCGTTTTCATTTCCACATGTAAAATAATCACTGCCATAAATAAAGCCTTTTCATATTGGCCGTAGAGAGGTGCACACATCTATTTCATTGCATTGAAATATAACATAAAAAAAACATGAAAATTTGCCGTTGAAAAAGAGGAATTAACTAGAATTTCATTGATGGCCTGAGCCCGAGGTGATTAATTTCACGTATCTAGGGATTAACAGCAAAACAAACATGTTTATGCAAGTTAATCGGTGGTGACAACCCATCCAAGTACCGAACATACCCATCGTTGTACGATCTTACTAATACTAGAACCTTCGTTTCCTATTTTTTTTTATTCAGCATTCTTTTTAAAATCTTCTCTTTCATGTGTTAATTGTTAGTGGTGACCCATCCAACTACTGAACATACCCAATATTGTAGGACCTCACCTACCCTATCACTCGCTTTTCCCTATTTCTGTTTATCTAAGCATTGTTATTTAAACTCTCTCTTTCACATGTTAATCGTTGGTGGTGACCCATCCAAGTACTGAACATACCCAGCGTTGCATGACCTCCCTTATCCTAGTACTCAATTTCCCTATTGCTTTTTCCGTTACTTCAACATTTTATTTTCAACGTTCTCTTTCACATATCCTACTTTGTTTCACAAATAGCTGAAACGATCGTTCTGTGAGGGAGACGAAAACTCAGAAACGTCAGGAGTGTTGTATCTGCTCTCATTGCTTTTAATTGGCCAATAACTCTTTTATTGCTCCCGAAGCGTTTGGTTACTTCAATGTAACTTTCGGAATATATGTTCACGTAAAATTTTTATTGGTCAACAATTTTACGGTAGTAATAAATACTTATTTTTTCCAAAATAGAAAAATTAAAAAATAGCTTAATCAGATATGGAACTGATTACATGCTTTCTCAACGTTATCCTTTCATTGAGGGATCGGTTGCCTTCTATCAAAGGCAAACTCTTCTAAAAAGCCTCTGCTCTTCATATTATCCTTTTCGTTATTTCGTCATCTAACCATTTCCCTCCCTGTTGATCTCCCCCCCCTCCCATAACAGGTTCCAAGCCCTTTGCACTCCCTCCCCACCATTCATCCTCAACACGTTCTAAGGGTTGAGGTGGCTGATGCGGTAACGTTCCTGACTGGTAATTGACTTTGGTCGTTGCAACCTCACCATCCATGTGAGCTAAGGATTTCGGGTTTAGGGGAGCCTATAGGTCTATCTGCTGAGTCACCAGCAGTCATTACCTGGCCCTCCTTGGTCCAAACTTAGGTGGAGATGGGGTTTGGACGCTGATCATATGTATATATGGTCAGTCTCTAGGGGATTGTCCTGCTTGATAGGGAAATGTCACTATCACTTGCCTCTGCCATTCATGAGTGCCCTTCAAACCTTTAAACGTGCTCACACCATCTCAGTCATGACACTCTTCTCCTCTTTACTACGCCTGCCATCCTTCTTATTTCCTTATATTCCAACCATTGAAGCAGTGGTATTCTCATAATCCACTTC
>NC_090734.1:2246067-2248567 GCF_036898095.1 Palaemon carinicauda | reverse complement strand
GCACCGGAACGACTGGCAGCCGCCAATCAGACGTTCGCCGAAATGGAGAAAATGGGCCTTTGCCAAAAGGCCTCCAGCCCATGGCCGTCACCCTTACACATAGTTCTGAAGAAAGACGACTCCCTCTGTCCGTGTGGGGATTACAGGCGCCTGAACATGCAAACAGAACCTTTCTGTGTATGTTATGTGGACGACATACTTGTGTTCTCCTCCTCAAAAGAGGAACACCTCCGTCACCTGCGCATCGTGCTCGACCGCCTGCAACCAAACGGCCTTGTAGTCCGGTACGACATGTGTACCTTTGGCGCCAACGAAGTGTCGTTCTTAGGGCACCGTATCACTCCTGAAGGAGTCCATCCCCTCCCTGAGAAGATAGCAGCCGTGCAGAACTTCCCCGCGCCCTCGACCGTCAAAGCTCTGCAGGAATTCTTGGGCATGATCAACTATTATCACCGTTTTCTGCCAGCCATTGCCGCCACTCTTGCTCCCCTCTACGCCTCCCTCAAGGGCAAGCCAAAGGACCTGAAGTGGGGTCCCCTTCAAGAAGCAGCCTTCTGCAATACAAAGAAGGCCCTATCAACTGCTGCGGCTCTCACTTTTCCTATCCCACATGCCCCTCTCCTTCTCTCCACCGATGCCAGCGATGTCGCTATTGGTGCAGTACTCGAGCAGGTGGTCAAAGGCTCGCCCCGCCCATTGGCCTTCTTCAGCAGAAAACTGTCCAAGGGAGAATCGGGTTATTCTACCTTTGATCAAGAATTGCTGGCGGTGCACTTGGCTGTCCGTCACTTTCGCCATTTCTTAGAAGGTATGCCCTTCGTCATTCGCACAGACCACATGCCTCTGGTGCACGCCTTCACTCGACAGTCTGACGCCTGGTCCGCCCGTCAACGCCGACATCTCTCCGCCGTAGCTGAATACAATTGCACCCTCCAATACGTCCCTGGGAAAATGAATCCCGTTGCCGATGCCCTGTCAAGAAACACGTTGGCTGCTGTTCAACTGGGATTGGATTACAACGCCCTGGCTGAAGCCCAACGACAGGATCCAGAGTATCAAGCTTGTAGGACATCCTGCATGTCCCTCCGTTGGGAAGATTTTCCCCTCGAAGACTCCAACACCACCCTCTGTGACGTCAGTACTGGTAGACCGCGACCTTGGATTTCTGCTCCCATGGGCCGACAGGTGTTTGATTTCATTCACGGCCTTTCACATCCCTCGTGCCGTTCTACTGCACAGCTGCTGAAGGCAAAGTTCATTTGGCACGGCATTTCTAAGGATGCTAAGGATTTGGTCCGCGCCTGTACTTCTTGTCAAACTTCCAAAATACATCGACACACGGATTCAGGAGTGGGCACCTTTCCTTAACCTCAGTGTTGTTTCGCACACATTCACGTCGACGTTGTAGGCCCCCTACCCACATGACAAGGACATAGTTACCTGTTTACCGTTATCGACCGCTCCACTCGTTGGCCTGAAGCCATTCCCATGGAAACTGCAACGTCCGTCTCATATACATCTGCCTTACTCTCTGGATGGATTTCAAGATTCGGTATCCCTGAGCATATTACTTCTGACAGGGGAACCACTTTCACCTCTCAATTGTTGACGTCATTAGCGAATCTCCTGGGCATCACCCTACATCAGACAACGGCCTACAATCCCGCTGCCAATGGAATGGTTCAACGTTTTCATCGCACCCTCAAAGCAGCTTTGATGTCCCGCTGCAAGGATTGCAACTGGTTTACTCAGCTTCCCTGGGTCCTCCTGGGAATAAGGACCACTCCTAAAGACGCCCTCGACGTCTCGGCAGCTGAAATGGTATATGGCGACCCGTTGGTCGTCCCTGCGGAATTTTTTCCTTCTACAACCTCCTCCGACGATCTCCAGCGCATATGTCACATCGTGGGAAAATTTACTCCGTGCCACCAGACTTACAAGTCCCCAGTGAAACATCACATACCAACGGACTTGCACTCTGCAATGCACGTCTTCCTGCGCAACGACACCAGCAAGCCACCACTAACGCCCCCTTACACGGGCCCGTTCCTTGTGATCCGACTCAGTCCGAAAGCATTCCTACTAAACATTTGGGGCAGAGAAGACTGGGTCTCCATTGATCGTCTAAAACCTGCTTATCTTCTGCCAGATGACCCACCTGCAGTTCGCCTCTCTAGATCAGGGCGCCCTATTTAACATGTACAGTATGTCATTTTTAGGGGGGGAGCCTTGTACCAACCGTGTGTCACACAATTGTACATAATTATTTTGTATATATTATGCTTGTATCTGCGCTCTTCCCTTGCACTAAAAAGAACCTGAATGATCATGTCTCCGTTTTGCTCTGTAACCTTGTCTGTCTCTCGAACAGGTCATGTCCTGTTGCCTTGAGGTTTTGTATATAAAGAAGAGTGTTCCCTAATAAATAACTTAGTTGATTGCATCCTGCCTTTGAGTTCACAACCCTCTCTCTTCCCGTCACACTCTGGTGCCTGATCTA
>NC_090734.1:2233567-2241067 GCF_036898095.1 Palaemon carinicauda | reverse complement strand
GTGGCGAGGAGATACTTTCTTTAGTGTCAGAAGTACTGCCATAGCTTCTAGAAAGTTGATGTGAAGAGATTGGACCAAGCTCCTTGGATTCTCTTCTGATGAGAGTGACCTCCCCAGCCTTCCTTTGAAGCGTCTGTGTGGATAGTTACTGATGGGGGAGGAGGTTGAAGAAGTATTGATTTCTTCAATTGCTTGGCATTGGACCACGGCTTGAGAAGCGTTCACAGTCGAGTTGGAAGTGGTCTTATTAGATCTCTTCGGGCGTTTGATACAAATTTTCTCCAGACTCCTGTTGCATCCTTTAGCTGTGCTCTTAGCACTGGATCTGTTATCGAAGCAAACGGTAGAAAGCCCAGCACTCTCTCCTGTTCGCGTCTTGATATCCGTTTGGATTTCAACAGTCTCTTGACAGATCCTGCTATCTCTTTCCTCTTCTTCCCGGGAATGGAAAATCGATGTGACTCCAAATTCCAGTGGATTCTCAACCACTGAAATTTTTGAGCTGGAGAAAGTTGAGACTTTTTGATGTTGATCTTGAATCCCAGATGTTCCAGGAACTGGATCACTATCTTAGAAGCTTGCATGCATTCTGTCCTGGATGCTGCCCACACCAGCCAGTCGTCCAAGTAGGCTACTACTTGGACCCCCTTTAGGCGTAATTGATGGACGGCTGTGTTCGCGAGATTTGTGAAAATCCTTGGGGCTATGTATAGCCCGAAAGGCATGGCTCTGAAGGCGTAAAGTTTTCTATATAACTTGAAGCCTAGGTAGGAGGAGAGGTGACGATTAATTGGAATGTGCCAATAAGCATCAGACAAGTCTATAGAGACAGTATATGCCCTTTTGGGCAGTAGGGTCCTTATGTGTTGAAGTGTGAGCATTCTGAACTTGTAGTTCTCTATGAACTTGTTGAGTGGTGACAAGTGTAGAATGACTCTGAGTTTTTCTGAATCCTTCTTTGGAACACAAAACAGCCTTCCTTGGAATTTGATGGACTTAACTTTCCGGATTACTCTTTTGTCTAAGAACTCTCGGATATATTCTTCCAGAACGGGGGTTGAGCGTTGGGAGAATTGAGGAAATTGATGTGGAAGACTGCTCCAGCTCCAACATAGTCCATTCTTTATTAGGCTGTGGGCCCAGGGATCAAAGGTCCAGCGATCCCTAAATAGCTGTAGTCTCCCTCCTACTGAAAGCATCTCACTTCTGCTGTTGTGGACCTGAGGCCTTGCCTCCTTGACTGCGTCCTCCCCGGGATCCCATTCCCCTTGAAGGGCGTCTAGAAGAACCTCTGGCTGTTCCTCTAGCTCTCGAACGAAGGGAAGAAGTCTGCCTTTCGAAGACTGGGTTAAAAACTGGCGACTGAGTCGCCACTTGTTGAGGTACCAGCTGGTACGTGGTTGGAGGTTGTGCCATTATCTGAGGCACCGCTGTCACAAGGAGTTGTTGTTGTTGTTGCTGTCGGTAGGGTATAGCCGGCCGAGAGAATGACCTAGGACTTTTTGTCTCCCTCTTGGGTTGGGGACCCTCATCCGGAGAAGACTTTCTCTTAAGATCTAAGCCCCACTTTTTGAGAAGGTTCCTATTCTCTGTGGCGGCCTTGTCTTCTACCTCTTTAACCACTTCGTTGGGAAAGAGGTCTTTATCCCAGATACGAGAGGAGATCAGTTTCCTCGGTTCGTGCCTCACCGCAGCCGAGGCGAACACGAACTCTCTACAGGCTCTCCTTGCTTTAATAAAGCTATAGAGATCCTTTGTAACTGTGGCCAGATGGGTTTTGGCCACTACCATGAACATGTCCTGGATCTTGGGGTCATTTGCCATCGTTTCTAATGTCGTTTGCAACGACACCGATGCCGCAAGTCTTTCCTTCGTCTCGTGCTCTCTACGCAAGAGAACCTCCGACAGCTTTGGAAGTTCCTCACCAAACTGACGTTCAGCAATATCAGCTTCCAGCTTCCCGACTGAGAAGGTAAGGTGGACGTCCTTCCAGTCTTCTTGTTCCAAGGGCAAGGTCAGAGATAACGGCTTGCACTCCTCCAAGGAGGGGCATGATTTCCCTGCCTCCCCTGCTTTTAGGGCTGCCTTATATTCCTTTTCCATGAAGGGAAAGGCTCTGGTAGGAGAGACCACAAAGGAGGGAAGCTTCTTACTCTAGGCTGGCACCTTTGAGTTCATGAAGCCCCTCTCTTTCATCGAGCTCGCTAGTAACGCCTGAGCTTTACTATGGTAAAAAACTATGACCTCCTTCGGCTCCGTCTCCTCCTTTCAGGTTGGCTCCCTCCTAAGGCGGACATAGCAGTCCGGGTAAGAATCTTTGTTGGGCCAAAATTCCACCTCTTCCAAGGGAATTGCTCCCAACTTTTCTGATATCATGATCTTCCCGATTGTCATTGGCATATGTTCGGCATACCTCCAAGGATTGGTATCAAAGCACAAAGGAAGATCCTTCACGTTGAGTCGCTTCTGGGGCCCACGTGAAGCTGCAAGTCTACGTATCTCCAGTTTCATTGCAGCTTCCTTCTCATCATTCTTCTTTTTAATTTGTTGGATCATCTCAACAATAGAAGAAAGAGTCCTTCCCAGTTCATCTGGGATAGCAAACGATGTAGAGGGAACAGGTTCTGTGTCCGGAACTGATGTAACCGACACCTCGTCGATTTCTTCCTCTTCTACTTCATTAGCCTGGGACATCTCCTCCTCCTGACCTTCTCCTAGAAGGTCCTTCTCTGTAGAATCCGACACCTCCGACATCTTATCGTCCAATTGGATGTCTTGAAGGGCAGTCGAGACTTCAGAATCTACCGGATTCTGGGCAGTTGGTATCTCCACCTGAGGCTGAGGAATGACTGCATCAGCCGATGCTTTAGGGAAAAGGTAGGCCCTCATCTTCTCATTTGGAAGGTAGGGGCCTGAGGTGTTTTTCTGAAAACCCCTCACCCAGGTTTGTAACTTTTTCCTGGCAGCATCCCTTGACTCCGTCGACTTGGGGTTGTCAAAAGCCTCGGTAATCAGGTTAGAACATACTGTACAAACCTGAGGGTCCCAATACCGGAGATCACCTCTGGAGGCTGCGCATGGTGTGTGCCTCCTGCAAAACTGATGTCCACAGAAGTTCTTACTGCGGACATTACAAAACATACTCCCGCACTTCGGATGGTCCTCCTGTAAAGAGAAGAAAAATCCATGAGTATCAAGTGAAGGCTTTTCACTTATATTAGAACATGTAGCTTACATAGTAAAGCTAAAAATAAGAAGGAAAGACACATACTTGTATTTCATGTCCAGCCAATTGCTGTAACCTCCCAAGATATTAAGACTAAGGTTAATTCTATTCTAGAATACCTTATGTAATATCCTAAACGGAAATTTAAGGTGTAGTTCACACCTTGAAATAGAGTTTTAATATACGGGATAGAATGATTACAGAAAGAACTCACTTTCTATATATTGTACGGTCTCAACAAAAGGCTGTACGAGATAACATTACGTATGTTGGAAGAACTTTAGTGTTACCACAAACTCTGTATTGTAGCTTTATTAATACAGTGTGTACTACACTACAAAAATAGTAACTACTGTACATCGCATGCTGTTGTGCCACGTGCCGGCGCACCGGCCGGCATTTACCCCTATATAGTTCAAAGATATACTACCTTTAACTAATAGGCGGCAGGTCACTTGTTTCCAAATGTGTGCTGGCCGGCAGCTGAAAACACTAACACCTGGCTGCCGGCCGCTAATCGTAGTGGCCAGCAGATTTCGGTAAGTGTTCCTACTGCCGGCAGGCAAAGTTAGCAATACCCATGCCTGCCGGCAGTGGCTAATAACCAGAGAACCTCCACCTCCCCGCGGCAGCTGGGCTAGAGGTACAACACACTAGTCAGAGAAACAGTATGGATGTAAGGTTATAAGGCGGCATTGCCATACGACCTTCCATCCAGAAAGAGTGAACATATGGAAGGGGAGAATGTAGCATTCAGGCTTCCAAGGAATCCATGGCCTGCCGGACTCTACCGGCGGACATGGAAGGGAGACCAAGGGAGGTCTGGGGTTCACTCTGCAAAAGAGAGGGTCTCTGCCGGCTGACACGTAATTGCTGGCCGGCAGAGAGCAGAGCCGGTCCTCCATCCTAACCTACGCTAGGTACGGAAGTAGGACTGCGGCCAAAGATGCAATGGCTAGGCCATCACTAAGAAAGAGAAAGGAGGGGGGGGGAAGGGATAAGGGTCCTGTAAATTTCATTCTAGCAAGAGACACACTCAGCAGTTAGGGAAGCTCATCCTAACCTAGAGTTGTCTATTAGGCAGGAAGACTGGCAATACTTGCCATCCTCCTCCCAACCAGGACAAAGTTAGGTGAAGTTATTTCGTTAGGCAATGGAGAAAACTCATTCTCCAGCCCGAGAAAAAGAACACAGGACAGTTTGCTAGACCACTAGAAGAAGGAATCATCTCGTACAGAATCCTTCATACGTGCACTAGGGAAGCAAAGCTTCCTGTGTCCACACCTAACCTAGCAAAGGAAACTCATTCTCTATGCTAGGAAGAAGCAGACCACAGACTAGAAACTCTGATGTTCTGCCCCAACCCAAAAAACCAGTCACTCTGGTTATCAGGTCAGGACACACATATCCTAGTATAGTTATACCTGAATATTATTCAGATAGAAGCGCTAGGATTAAGCCTAAGGCTTACTCAGAGGGAGAGAGGGATTGAACTTAGTCTCCGGAGGAGAAAAGAACAATCGGGGATGTGCGAAAGTATACCACAGTACCATAGGCTACTAGCCTAGGTGCGGTGAGAATCGATTACCTAAATCACCAGAACTCTCTCGTATACAATCACGGAAAGAAAATTAAACTATATCTTACATGTATAAAATATTTGCCTATAGCTTCAATAACATAACACTCGGAAAAAAACTTATATCATGCATGAAAGTACTAGGGCCTGTCGCCTAGGCTACTAAGCCTCGTGAAGGGCAAGATCGGTTACTTAAATCGCCGAACTAAACTAACGGCATCATATAAGCAATCCTAGAGGAGCTAAATAGCTTGATTATTAAAGCATAAAAAACCGGGAACGTCGCTCTAGCTAACTAAATGACCCATAAATAGCGAGCGACAGCATCCAGGATGCCTCCGGTAGGCAACAGCTCTTGTTAACGTTAATATCACTTTTGATTTAATTAAAAACGACAAGAGCTTACATTTATACAAAGTAAAGATAATACTCAACTTTCCAGAGGCAGAAGAGGCCAGAGAAGGTATCATAATGTTGAATTATATCCAAAATAACGAGAGAACACAAAGGAATACACCGAGTAGTAGAACTACAAGAAAAGGAATAAAGAGGGCGCTACCGCCTTCATCAGATACACACTGGAAACGGATTAGGAGAGATTCCTTATGAGCGATTCTCTTTTCATTCTCGTTTCAGATTCTTGTCACTGTAACCCCTCGAAGCGTTAATACTGTTCGGGGTGAAGATAGCTATGTGACGTGTCAAGAATACGTCCTCTGATATTGTGCGATATCCCTGTTAGATTTATTTAGGGATATTCGCTCCAGGAGTTAGAATTCTGGATACCTTAAGGTAAAATTCTCTGGGAATATCACTATAGTCAAATATACTCTAGGAAGCTACCCTTTAGGAACTTCCATCAGGACGACATGGCTACCTCACCCAAATATAGATTTTTCGCTTCGCTCAAAATCTTGTTTTCGGATGCACACTTTGTAATTTTGTAATTTTTCACATATTTTAACACAAATTGGGATAAATCACACTCAGCATAAGGTAAACATGTTGTTATAAACTTTCTTTGAATACCAGAATTTACCAAAAACATGGAATTAATAAAACCCAATATTTGTGAAAACTTATGGGGAGGTAAGAGAACAGCCTGCAGCGGCCTGGCGGGAAAACAATCCCTTTTGATTGTCATAGACGCGTTTTTTTTTTTTTTCGTAATAAAGTTCGGCCTATTCCTTTCAGTTAAAATAGTCTTGCATTGTCTCTCTTCTTAATATTTTGCTTAGTATTTTCCCACATTCCTGTTTCTCACCTAATATCAATCTATTTTCCCGGATATCCCTCCTTTCATATAGGCCTATGTGATATCCGCACTACGATTCCTTATGTTTTGTACCTTACGTCAGTAAATATGTAAATAATAATAACACCCTAAATTTTATACTGTGTAGCAAGTATAGCCTATTTTGTAAACCTGTTCAGTAGCTCACATTATATCAAATGAAATTAACCATAGATTTTTTTTTTTTATTCCCGCCTCTACACTATTTTAACGAGACTAGCATGCACTTCCCTTCAGGCCAACACTCTCCACAGAGGCTAAGAAATAAGGAATCGTAGTGCGGATATCACATAGGCCTATATGAAAGAAGGGATATCCGGGAAAATAGATAGATATTCGGTGAGAAACCAGAATGTGGGAAAATACCAAGTAAAATATTACGAAGGGAGACAATGCAAAACTATTTAAACTAAGAGGAATAGGCCGAACTATATTACGGAAAAAAAAAACTGCGTCTATGACAGTCAGAAGGGATTGTTTTCCCGCCAGGCCGCTGCAGGCTGTTCTTTTACCTCCCCATAAGTTTTCACAAATATAGGGTTTTATTAATAACCATGTTTTTGGTAAATTCTGGTATTAAAAAAAGTTTATAATAACATGTTTAACTTATGCTGAGTGTAATTTATCCAAATTTGTGTTGAAATATGTGAAAAATTACAAAATTACAAAGCGTGCATCCGAACATAAGTTGCTGTCGTTGACTTCGGCGGATTGGGTTATTAAATTTAGACTTACCATGACGATACTTTATAATGTATTTATTCTTTCACATTGTTTATTGACAAAACATATATGTGATGAAGAAATATAGGTTAGTAAATGAGTTTTGATTCACATTACTTGGTAATTATTTGAGAACCATGAAGGTGTTTGGACAAAAATACTTCCGACCAATCAGGTATCAGGAACCTTTCTGAGCTAAAAGGGCACCCCCTGGGACTCGGTGCAAATATGCACCGCTATAAAAAATAGACTATAGTTGATAGATTGATAGATAGGATTCTGGATCCTTTCAGAAATAACGCCTTGTATCTGAAAAGGAAAAATGTGAAAGGAAATATAAACGGTATTTCGCATTCAATAAAGAATCACCATAAAATGCATAGAACATGTGTGTGCATCCGTGCAAATAAAAGCATTTCGAATATTCAAAGAGAGTTTTGCAGATCCTCTAGTCTACTTTTTTATTCAAACATATTTCACTAAAAAGTTTATTACCGGTCGATCCCCTCATCCATTTCAAACGCTGTTCAATAGTTTACAGTTATTCTTTATTCAGATTTTTTTTTTTGGGGGGGGGGGGTGGGATGTCCTTTTGCGATATGCTCTCACACAAGTAAACTTTCCAAGAATATATTCTAATATTATAAAACCTTCCATCGTGGTTTTATTGTTTTGCGT